>NC_135707.1:1446048-1648548 GCF_964276395.1 Gasterosteus aculeatus
GCTTCAAACCTTTGACCTTTTCACCACCGGCTCCATCGACGACTCGAGGTTGATTACGAGCGCCTGATGTTCAGCCTTCATCACACAGCCGGATGTGCTTTCAAAGAGGAATCATCGGGGGGCGGGGGGTCAAAGGTCCACATAATTAAACTCCATAAATCTCACTTAGCGGCTTACAAAGCAGTTTGATGCCTTTGTTGAGATGCTGAACGCTGCCCCCTATCAGCAGGCCCAGGTACTGCAGCTCCTTCCACACACACACACACACACACACACACACACACACACACTTGTCTCTGTAATGTGAAACGTTTAGTTTCACGGCGAGACACGTACCCCCCCCCCCCCCCCCCCCCCACCTCCTCACCCACCTCCTCACCCACCTCCCCTCACCCCCTCCATCCTCCTCAGCCTTCCTCCATGACCGGGATCTGACTCACGAGCGCACTGCAGATGGCTTCCTCTGCCCGAGTGTGTGCGTGTTGCGTGTGTGCGCGTGTGCGTTTGTGAGTCTGACCTCCTTGCTGTCGGCCGGGTGTTTTGAAGGCGAGGTTCCGGGGCAGCGACGCCTCGGCCCTGGTCGCCCTCCCGCGATCTGACTCCGCCTCCCCACGCCGTGTCTTTGACGACGTAGGTGCACTTCTCCTCAAACTCCGCCTCCGTCCACCGCGTCATGTCCGCCTCCTCCATCTCCACGTCGGCCCCCCGAGCTGGTGGTGGTGGCGGCGGCGGCGGCGGCGGAGACCATCTTGAACCCGCGGTGTGCGTCGTCCTGCTCCATGGCGTGCGCCCCCTCACTGGTCAACATGGCCGAGCTATGAGAGGTCGCCTGAAGAAGGAGAAGGAAGACATTGATTTAAGCACTTAAAAAGGTGCAGAAAGAAAAAAAATGGCGAAAGGGAAGGAGGGAGAGTTTAGGGAAGGAGAGAAGGAAGGAAAACATGAAAAGGTGAGAAGAGAAAGGAAGGAAAAGAGAAAGAAAAAGATAAAAGCAATGAGAAAGACAAAGTGGGAAAAAAAGATAACTGGTGAGGGAGGAAGAAGATAAGGAACAAGGAAAGGAAAGAAGGAAGGAATCGTCCCCAAAGGTGATAAAGAGTGATTAAGAGGGAGAGCTGTGATTATTATGTGGGCTGACTCAGTGAGGGGGGGGTCTGACTAATGCTGCTGCCTCACACACACACACACACACACACACACACACACACACACACACACACACACACACACACACACACACACACACACACACACACACAGGAAGCAGTTTGCTTTGTCAACTGTTTACGAAAAAAAGCACTTAGGACCGAATGAGGGAATAATGAAGACGTAACGAGCGTCTAAGTGACGATGATGATGTCACGTTGATCCATTTGTTTGATGATCAATAACAAACGTTTCCCACCTCGGACCCCGATCCCGTCTCAAGCCTCGGCCCGGTTTTTTTGGGGGGGGGGGGGGGGGGAGGGGGGGGGGCATAAAAGCGACAACATGAAATTGAGAGTGCGTCACTTTCATGAGGCCCTCGACGGAGTCCTCATGAAGAGAGATTAAAAAAAAGATTTGATCAGAAGATAAAATAATTAAAAACTTTGAACGCGAGTCCCTCTCCTTGAAAATCACTTCTCACGTTCCCTCCGCGGTGTTTACGGTTCTTAAAGAGTAACTCAGTTATCTGTGTGTGTGAGAGGAGATTATGACCCCCCCCCCCCTCCTCACCCCTCCTCACCCCTCCTCACCCCCCCTCCTACCGGGTTGAAGACAGAGGAAGGAAACGCTGTCTGTGTCTCAATGAAGCTAAAATTGGAAGCAGAGTGGCACTGCAGCGGAACCGGCAAATCATCCCAAACCCAGCGTGTGTGTGTGTGTGCGCGTGTGTGTGTCTGTGTGTGTGTGTGTGCGTAATGGGTGATGAGGAAGGGAGCGCCAAAATCTTTCCATTTGGGGGGCCACAGCAGCACAAACAAAATAACTTCAAACGTGATCCCACCCAAGAACACACACCTACACACACTTACACACACAACACACACACTTTGGGGAAAACACACAGCTCGTCCCACGCAGGCGGGAGACCACACGGACAATTCTTCTGCAGATTATATTAAACTCCAAACAGCAGCCAGAAAGTATCAGGAGGTTCCAACATTAACGCGTCTTTATGTTTACGGGGATTTTTATGTTTTGAGGCCTTCAACTTGCAGGAAAATGCTCTTAAAATCTGGATCATTAAAAAGAACTCCTCAGAAAGCAATCAGCTGAATTTAAAACCCTCTGAAAAGATATTTGAATTGTAAAAATAATTTCCAGCTATAAAATATAATTCCTCCCAGTTAACAGCGGCTGCTCTATTTGTTTCCATCAAACGAATCACTTAAAAAAAACTGATCAGCAAATTGAAAACTTTCTCAATATTTGAGCTCTCAGCTGAAGTCTTTGCATAACAGCTGCAACAACGAGAACCAATAGTGAAACCAAAAACAGAAACACATCAACTGAGAGACACAAAACTCCCGGGGAGCCTTTAACGCATCCAGGAGCCACCGAATGTCCATCTGAGTCCAACTGTCCTCCTCAAAAACTAAATGTAAACTCCTCCAAACTCCTCCAAGTGTGCAACGAAAACCAGACTCCCGAGTGAGGAGCAGAGCAAACAGCGCACAAGGACTCCGAGCAGCAATTAAACAATAAAAGAGGAAAAATACCGCAGACGCGTTTCAAATAAAACATTGTGATCAAGTCACAAATATCAAATAAAAAGAAACAAACTAACACCAAAAAAAAGACGAAAATCGAATTTAAAACGACCTTAAAAGTAGATTCACGTTTTTTCCAACATTTTTATTCTACTCACTGCTTTTCTGTTTCCTCATAATCCAGGAAGTTTAACACAAATTAACAAGTAAAATAAAAGTAAAATAAAAAAGAAGCACGAAAGGGGATCTAATAATCTAATTCTCTTTAAAAAAGTCCACCGGGACTCGCGTCCTCTCCCGTTCCTCCGTCCCACGTCCGACCGAGCGGAATAAGGGCAGCCGGGGGGCCCCGGGGGCTCCGCACTCACCGTGGAACTCTGGTCCCATCCGCACATAGGGGCGACCGTGTGTGTGTCCGTCTGCGTGAGGGTACACGGTGCGTGTCGGACAGGTGCAGTCCGTCCCGAGCGCCGGTACTCCACCGCGGGGCGTGTGTGTGCGTGCGTGCGTGCGCGTGTGCGTGTCGAAGCGCGAGTGATCCACTCGGCGTCCTGCGTTGAAATGCCGCACCAACGCCAGACGTCCATCTGACTAAGCCGAGGGAGGCCCCGCCCCCCTCGGAACCACGCCCCCGAGCGAGCCCCTCCCATGGGCTCCGCCCACCTCTCGCACAAACACGCGCCCACACAGATACACGATTCTTAACGGGGAAGCTTTCACCTGAGACCATGAGCTACACGCAAACACACACACACACACACACACACACACACACACACACACACACACACACACACACACACACACACACGCGCACACACAAAAGTTGTGTTGCAAACAGTGACAACACAACTTTTTCTGCCTCATGATGAAGTTTTCTTTCAATGGCGATGATGCTGGTGTGTGTTTGTTAGTGTGTGTGTGTGTGCGTGTGTGTGTGTGTGTGTGTTGGTGGGAAATGTCTGTTAGCAGCTTCAAAAGGGTAAACAACATATACGTGTGTATGCGTTTGTGTGTCTGTGTGTGCGTGAGTCTTTAAGGGGGAGCATTGAGTCACTGCCACAGGATGTCCCTCTCTTCCCCAGGAAACACACAAACACACACACACGCACACACACACACGCACGCACACACACACACGCACACAGCCTCTAGGGGGCAGGACGGGTCTGCTCTTATTTCCTTAAGTTTGTAATCTCTCTCTCTCTCTCTGCTTATTGTCTGTGTCTCTCTCTCTCTCTCTGCTTATTGTCTGTGTCTCTCTCTCTCTCCACTTATTGTCTGTCTCTCTCTCTCTCTCTGCTTATTGTCTGTGTCTCTCTCTCATTTGGGTTTACAGTTTTCTTTGATTGCTAACAAGCGTTGTTCAATACTGAAGCCACACTTTCAAAACTCACCACCGAGTTTCATTTTGGACAAACAGTTAATCTAACCTCCAAAACTCACTCAGACCAACAAAACACTGCGTTCATGTGTCAAAATGAACTCGTTCCACCGATCGCTGGCAACAGATTCTCTCTCATTCAGAAACACTGGCAGCAGGGAGCATTACATCAATTATTAACTTTTATTGGATGTTTGAATAAATGTTTGCATAAACGTTAATTCCTTATAGAATAACAGATTTTTAATTTATCGAATGTACTAAAGCAAACGTGTGTAACAAGAATGAATCAGAAATGATTGTTTTTCCTGCACATCTGAAAAGATTCAGCCTCTCCCTCGTCTCTGAGGCACCTTTGGATCCTGAAATACAACAATCACTGTAACATGGATCATCTCACCTGTTGTTTTGCCGGAAAATTTGAACTATTGACGCAACTGTTGAGCGAAGCAGATTTGTCTGCAGGCTCCGACCGGCCTCTCACACGGAGACCATGTTTAAAACATCCACAGTATTTCATCAGACATCAGCGCTCTCGGTCTTTGTCTCCTTTGTTCTCCTCACACTCTCCCTCACGTCCCTCCTCTTCCCCACCGACCGGTCTTCTGTGATCCATATTTCCAAGCAAAATCAGTTCCAAGCTGTCGACCTTTTACTGCAACATGGCGATGAGACTAAAGCAGGACGCCTGGTCGGCTTTGAGATGAAATTGCAATTAGCTTGGATTGATAATTCTTTGATTTTCTGCTAAGATTTTCTATATTTCAAAATAATTACTACAGAAATGTTTGAAATTTGTCATAATTCTGATTTGAATGTGCTTTTATCAGTTTTGATATGAAAAATATCCTGAAAATATACAGTTGTTTGCTGTTTGTGGAGAATGAATGACAAAAGTGTTTGTGGATTTTGAAAAACGCAGCGATTGATGCATTTTGTCTAAAAGCAATGAAAGATGATTCACAGTTCGGTCCGTATACACTTTGTGTGTCGCTGAATATGTGAAGGGTTTAGAAAATGTGGTTTGAGTATTGAACAATGCTTGTTAGCAATTGAAAAGAACTGTAAATATGGGAAATAATTAAGCAAAGGTTTAACATTACTCAACTTAAAATTTTTAAATTCTTAAAATCTTAAAATTTGGGATAAGTTTAAACAAGAAAACGCTGCAGATAAAAATTGCAGGTTTCGCTGCAATTTTAAATAAAATGAAAATCCTTCTCTGCCCGTTTCATCCTCTCTCTTTCTAAAGTGACATAATTGCAAGTCTCCAATTTAAACGTAAATGATCTTTATTGTGCTACATGCTTACGAACAAAGAGATGATCTCAATTCTAATAAATGAAACTACTAACTAAGCAGTAACCTCCCCGCTGCACATCCCATAACGTTCTCATTCTAATGATGATCATTTCTTTGTGTCACCTTTAAGGACCAATAAACATGATGTTGGTCACATTTAATAAGCCGAGCGTGAGGGGAGGAGGTGTCAGAGGGTAACGAGCCTCATCACTGATGAACCCAATGATCGGCTGGCGATCAATGAGCGGCTATTGATCTGATGTGAGAATAAGAGATATGATTGTCTCTTTGTTATATTAAACAGCCCCCTCTCTCTCTCTCTGTTGTAACAAAAGCTCTCTCACTCGCTAACACTGGAAATTCCCAACTAATTGTCCCCCGACTCCCTCAATTTGCCTCCTACTCACCCCCCTCCCTCCCGTCTCCCCCCTTTCCCTTTGATTTGCCCGCACTATTTATAAAAATGATTTCACACAGACCTCTCTCTCTCTCTCTGTCTCTCTAGAGTTAGTTCACTTATCTGCTTCTTTCTATTCTCTCAACCCTCTAGATGATATGTACATATCGATATGTCTACAGATAGATAAATGTATATATATATATGTGTGTAAGACGGTTGGACAGGAATCAAATCCAATATTGGTCGTGAAAAAAGGCCTGTTTGAAAACAACATTTATAAATGTGGAAATAAAAATGGGAAAAGTCACCTGGAGGTTTCCTGCAGGGAGACTCTGGTTCCATTGAAAAACCGTTCGATTTAATGCAGTCAGATTCTGTTGATCATTCATTCCTTTACAGCACATTAGCAGACGATGCTCTGAACCCCACCGGATTCTAACGACACACTTTACCGAATGCAAATAACATAAAACACAATGCAGATTTCAGAGACATTACAGTTTGTCCTCAGAAATGAAGCCAAACAGAGTAAAAACTTCTTCAGCCTCCAGAAGCCAAATGAGCCTCTGACTGAGTTCTTCTTCTTCTCTTGTGAAGAAGAACAATGAACGGGAAAATAAAACAAGCAACAGGAAGGAGAGAAGAAGAAGAAGAAGAGAGAAGGACACGGGACCTCTCTGTCTCTGTCTGTCTCTGTCTGTCTCTGTCTCTCTCTGGTGACAGAGGGTCTGACCACATCACTCGCTGCCTACTGCTTCCTGCCAACAGACGACCCCGACACACACTCACAGACACAACACACACACACACACACACACACACACACACACACACACACACACACACACACAGCTGCGGATCTGTCCCACAGCTGTTGGACATGTTGATGCGTTGCAACCGAGCAATCCCTCCTTCTGCAAAACAACCAGAGAGGAGGAACACGAGCTCTGGAAGCACATGAGCTGATGTATGGACCTGTGCACACACACACACACACACACATACACACACACACACACGCACACACACACACACACACACACACACACACACATAAATGACTATTAAACATCTGTCAACATAGTTGATCAGGAGAAACATCTACGTTTGTCTTTTATTCTGTTCACATAAACGTCTCAAGATTGTTAAAGTAAAGTACGTGTTAGCAACTAGATCACTCAGAGATTCAATTAACTTCATCAACATTAACCGGCTCCTTGTGAGGGCGGAGCTTTGCTACTTTTTATACGTCACGTAAACACATAACTGTCATTCACGGGCCGCTCGCCCTGCTCTTCTTCTTCTGACCCCACGAAGGTGTCGTTATTTACATTATCTGTGCTTTGCAGAAGCGTTTCCCCTAACGCTTTAGGGGCGGGGCCACACGCTGAGTGACAGGTCCACCAGAGAGGGACAGGGTGTCTCTACGTCCTCCTCGTTCCAAATATGGTCAACTTCCTGTTCACCGGTTGCAAAAACCCAACGACACGCAACGACGGCCGCATTCCAAGAGGCCGATGGCGAAATCCCTGAACTCCGCCCCCCCACTCCTCCCCCCACGCTCACGCAGTGACACATCACAGCCCCAAATGCAAGCCAATTAGCTCGGGGGTAGCTTCAGCCGGCCTGGGGGGGGGCAGTTGGTGTATATGAGAGAGTTTACTCCCCCCTAAACACAAACTGCTCTGAAGTCACATTGAAATGTGTCTTTTTGTTTCTGCGGTTGCCCAGCATGCATGCCTGCAGGAGACGGGGGGGGGGGGGGGGACCACCTGGGTGTCTGTTAGTTTAACAGAGGCCTCTATCACACACACACACACACACACACACACACACACACACACACACACACACACACACACACACACTTACAATCACACACATACAAGTGCACAGAAACACACCTTTCTCCAAACGTTCCACTGCGCTTAGCCGTTGTAGCCACAGAAATCGGCTCCCCCAATCTGAGGGCTTTTCAAAATAAAAGAGGTGAGGATGAGGAGGAGGCGAGAGTATAAGGGGGGAGGTGGAGGGAGAGGAGGAGGGAGAGTATAAGGGGGGAGGTGGAGGGAGAGGAGGAGGGAGAGTGAAGTCGAGAGAGGAGAAAGCAGAGAGAGAGGTGGGGCTTCGGGGGGCTGCAGGTGGGATCGACATTCCTCAACGTGGACTTCAACATCGGCTTCATGCCGGCTACACTTGTTGCGTTCAGTCCGTCTGCGTTGCGTTGCATTGTGTTGTGTTGTGTTGCGTAGTGTTGTGTTGTGTTGTGTTGTGTTGTGTTGTGATTGGACCCACAGAGGATTGTTCACTGTTTGTATTCCATGATACTTTTCTTCTTCACCGGATCCTTTAAAACACTAAAAACATGCGTACGGAGATGCCAGGTAGAGCGTCTCACACTCTTTCCTCTCCTTTCTCCCCCCTCCTGCTCCTCCTCCTCCTGCTCCTCCTGCTCCTCCTCCTCCTCCCTTCCCATCTTCCCCCGTTCACTCTCTTGAGTCCCATTTTAATTGCAGCCCAGAGGCCATTTGATTCCTCGCCAAATCACTGCGAAGAGATCAGCCATTGTCCATTTCCTTTGTGTGTGTGTGTATGTTTGTGTGAGTGTAAGAGACCGATTGTGTGTTTCCCAATGACGGTTGTTCTGTTGGCCAATGAGCCTCAGTGTGTGTGTGTTTGTGAGCGTGTGTGTGTGGATTTAGGGAGTTAATCCCCCGAATAGAGAAGCCATTAGGGAGAATTAGGCAGGTTAGACTCAACCATGATCCCCCCCCCCATGTGTGTGTCTGTGTGTGTGTGCGTGTGTGTGGGGGGGGTGAGGGACAGCCGGGGGCGCGTGGCATGCGTGGGGTCAGGGCCCCTCAAGAAGGAGGGATGGAGGTGCGTCGCGCGTGGAGGAGGAGGTAGTGTGGCAGCCAACTCCTCTAATCCTGCCAATCCACCCCGCACACACACACACACACACACACACACACACACACACACACACACACACACACACACACACACACACACCAGTGGGTTCATCTCCACACTCAACAGATGGCCGTTGCAGAAAGGCCACGGGTAAACTTGAGCAATACCCAAACCAGACAGCCCCCCCCCCCCTCAAAATGACTCCCCCCACTCAGTGTCTGCAGCTAATCACAGAGTCCTCAGCACGCACACACACACACACACACACACACACACACACACACACACACACACACACACACACACACACACAGGCGCACACAGACGCACACCTGACGCAGACACAGGATGGATCTGCAGATTACAGACAGAACCCACGTTTCCTTCAGCGACACGTCCACAACAAGGACGCCTCCACACCTTCTCGCGTCTCTCGGCTCGTCTCTGCCCGATGCAGGTGAGCTCTTGATGTTTCCTCTTGAGTGGTTCTTCGCCCGCTCACAGGTCAAAAGGACCTTCTGGGGAAAACATCTTCCAGCTTAATCGAAAGGACAAAAAAAACCCGAAATCCTTTCAGCCTGAAGTCGGGCCGCTTGTGGAGCTAAAGGTTCTGGATGAGAACGACGGGAATGAAGTTTCCTCTGTGCTGCTGCACTGATGCTCCTCTGGAGGAACCAGCAAAGATCTGCAGCTCACACAACTGTGATCGTTGCGCTCGTCCTCCTGTTTGTTGTTCCTTCTCGTCACCGCCGCGCACGTCACCGCCGCGACGGGTCCAAGCACCAGTCTGAGAATCTAAAATACATCAACTTTTCTAAAGCACTTTACAAGAGAAGGGACCCGTGAGGCTTCCCGATACTCGCTCTCAGGTAGCCATTAAAAACTTCAGCACGTAAACATGTTCCAGCAATATTCCAGTAAACAGCGGAAATGTGGAATGAGTCACCACATGCAGCAGCAGATAACACACACACACACACACACACACACACTCAACCGGGCAGTTCCTATTATAAGGAGCCTGAGGAAAAACCGCTTTAGTGCAACTTTTAAAGACTCCGTGTGCTCTTGGAAGAGGAAAACAAAATCTAATTAAGAGCGACTTCACTCGTCTTTGTGGTGTTTTCTTTCTTATCTTCTCGAGTGTTATTACTTTTCCTTAAAGTGGCGTGTTGTTCTTTAAAAGGGAATTTATAGACACATAATAATTCATAATTGAATACTGAAAGACACGAGAACCAATGATAATTCTTCTTCTTTATGATCAGCATTGTCTTTTCAGTGTGTGTTTCCCCTTGTTGTCTGACTTCAGAGTGAAATCAAAGTCTGCAGATCATCTCATCTGAAACCTCCCCAACGCGTCAGAGACTCTTCTAACTCCTACATTAATACTGATAATGTTCTATCTAAAAGTCTCCGCTGTGGTAACAAAGTCACTTTTTCTCTTATATTATATCCAAATAAAACCCCACCTTAAAAGACTACAGCACAGCCAACGCAAGGAGTGGAAAACCGTCACAGCGGCGCTCACCTGTTCCTGCGTTCTCTCGCCGTTTATTCTTCTTCTTCTGTGGTATTCCTACAGAAGGATTTAAGTCTAAACCCACCCTCTCCTCCCCCATCTTTATTCCTCAAATCCTTCCTTCCTTCTCATTTTCCCACTTAGGTTCTCCCCTTTGCATCCTTCTCTCCTTTTCCCTCCTCCCTTTCTTCCTTATCGTCCATATTCCCTCTACTGTCTCTTGTCGTCTCCGTCTTCCTACTGTGTCTCGCCTTTAGTGGTGCTCGGTGTACTTTGATTACTTTTAACTTAACATGTGACTCATGGCAGCGTCACCTGTAGAGAGACAGGAAGCGACCGAGAAGACGTGTTTGTTGGTTTGTGTGCTTCCTCAAACGAAAACAAACTGTCAATACGCAAACTTAACCCCATTATCCGCCTCACATTGTGCTAATTACAACTCGCACCTCTGATATTAACTGTCCAATTAACACTTATACTCTCACTAATGTGATCACGCACACACACACACACACACACACACACACGCACACACATTCCTAGCAGCACGGGTGAGCGGAGGAGTGAGGACAACTGTTGACGCATCGTTGACACCCCACGTCTCCCGTCTCCTAAACCGTGAAAAGACAAACGGAGTCTCTGCAGCTTGTTGTCTCATCCTCAGGCTGCACGTCCTCCGCTGTCGGAGGAGCTCGCAGTTGTGGTGAAGTCCTGCGAGTCCACAGCGTTCGAAGCTTTGGCGCGCCGTCCGAACGGCGGAGACAAAAAGTTTGCACAAAAACGCTCGAAAGGTGCGCGAATCAAACGCACACAACTCGCCCTTTTGCCAAATGAGGCAGAAAGAAGTGAGACAATGAATCTCGGGTCAGCAGAAAGTGGGTCACCGCGGGGGGGCTGGAGCACGCTCAACTGACAAAAGTGCAGCTCACACACACACACACACACGCAAAATAACACATTTGAAATATCAGACACAAAACGAGAAATGAATGCACACAGAATATGTCCCTTTGGACGGCGGGACTTGATGTCACAGGGACACCCAGAGCTGGCGACAGACGAGGGGCGTCGGCAGAAGCTCAGTGCGCTCAGCTGTGAAGACTTAATCAAACATATTAAGTCCCTCAGTTCATCGTGTGTGTGTCTGTGTGTGTGTGTGTCCAGATTGAGTGACCACTCATTAGGTGGTTAAATGGGGTCTGTTGTCCGAGTGCTCTGCTGATTAAGCGGGACTGGTCAGGACCGGTGGGCACCTGCCACAAGCAGCCTCGGCCTCATCCATCACCCGCTGACCTGGCTGCAGCCCGGCCCCCTGGACGCCACACAGGCCCCCGAGGGTCCTCGACACCGGGAGCTGACCACAACTGTTAACCCCCCCCCCCCCATGGTCCTGGAGCCATGGATGACCCCTTCTCCTTTCTGAACCCGCGCTGTGACCCTCCGAGATGACCGCTTCCATAACCCCCCCACCCCCCAAAGAAACCTGCAAGACGTAGCCTCCCGGGGTCCGTCTGAGATCAGGGGTTGCCTCCGAAGTGCCGACCGCGGTCCTCTCTGAGGCGCCATTCTGACCGAATCCGGCGTTGTGGCGATACAGCGACGTGGCCCCATGGCTGCGTTAGCACTGCATCCAAATGTAAAGATGACCACCTAAAGTGTGACCGCCCTGAACTGCGATGCAGGTGACCTCTAGATGTTCCTCCAGAACATTCTAAGACGTTCATCCATCAGGGCCGAAGGAGTCGTCGCTCCACTTCCCCCAAAAGAGACATAATGGCGCGAACAAAGTGAAGCTAAGCTAACACTAAAACAGCATTCTCACTTTTGCTCCATCCTGCCCAGAACCTGGAGTTGAGATGACCCTTAGAAGGCCCCTCCCCCTCTTTAACCCCGGGTTCCAACCTCAGTCCTAACCCTCGCATAAACCCGCAAAGTCCACCAGCGCCACCACCTCTGACACGGGGCCACGTTTTCCCTCCGAGGGCCTTGGTGGCCAAAGAGCGGAAACACGGAAAACCTCCGCGACCTCAGGCCACATTAGGTGTCGTCTCCTCGTCCGGGGGGGCCGAGCTCACAGGCGTCCGAGGCCCCCCCGCAGAGCGGTGAGTGGATTAAAGGTGCCGCGTGCTTTGCTGTAACGGCAGGACTCCGAGACGGACTTCAGGTTTGTGTTCCCTCAAAAGGTTCTAAAACCTCGACCACTTCAGAGGGTCACATCAGCACATCAGCAAGAACGGACGACACATGGAACGTAGAATGAAACATACAAAATCCCCAGATTATGAAACAAAGATCTTCAGTGCTCGGGGACAAAGCTTCAACCAGACATCACAAGCTGGAGGCCGTCACCCGGACTCAATGCTCAAAAATCAATAAAAATAATCTGCGCGAGTCCTCCTGCAGCGCCCAGCTGCCAACTCACAACCAGATTAATAACCCGATTAATGACAAAGCATTTTAATCACACCGCTTGTGTTCCTTCTGTAATGAGGCCAAAAGGAGCCGGGGGGTCCGAACAATGACGAGACACCAAGAGGTGAAAGTCGTGTTGATCGACAGCGACTGGACGTTGGTATTCAAATGATTTGAATGATGAATGATTAAGTTTAATAAGCAGCCTGGTCTCCAAAAGAAGGCCTCACTAAACAGGCCGAGGGCCTCGTAACGGACAGATGGGTCAAACACAGGACTTTCACCCGGGGGGCCGCTGGCCGCCCGCAAATAATAATGATAATAGTAAAAGGAATTTGATTAGATTACAAGCTGTGGTTTGGGTTCAAACACTTGTTCTGTATGTGATGCTACATGTATGTCGGTATGTGTGTACACGGATGTGATGAGCTGCATTATGAGTATAAGATAAGAACAGTTAAGATAAGATGTGTTTTATGCTCTTGGTTGGGATGCGTATCTGCATGCAGTGCTGGTAACAATAACCCAGTGACCAGCTGTGCCCTGAAAAGAGAAAAGCTCTTTAACTTTTACCCTCAGACGGCGTGTGGCGCTTTCAAGCCTCGTGTTCGAGTTCAAAAAAAGGTGCAAAAGGAGCCTGAGACCCGTCTCCCCGTCATCCACGATCCTCTAAATCCTCCTCTAGAAAGCCTGTTGGTGCCTTTACATTAACCACTTTGTCTACGGGATCATCTACTTGGCAATGAACCAGACAACAACAACATGTAGCGCAGAATCTATTTGTGCTTTATGTAGCGAGCTAGCATGCTAAGTCGCTAACCTCTTAGCTGTGTGTGGATGCTGTGGTGTGACTACCGTCCTTATCCACAGTGCCTCGTTTATAGTCGGGTCCACCGCGGGTTCAGTTGTCACAAACAACTCCTTCACCTGGTCCTTCCAAACGTGATGCACCTTGAACCTTCATGGGGGTGTGCACCCTCTCTCTCTCTCTCACACACACACACACTTTCTCTCAGCTGCACACACACACACACACACGCGTTAACAAACACTACAAGCGCTTCACACACCCCTGTTATCTCAGGTGAGGTCACGGCTATGCGAGGACGAGAGAGGGAGAGAGAAAGGAGGTCGAGCCGAGCGTGCGTGCGTGTGTGTGAGTGTGTGTGTGTGTGTGTGTGTGTGTGTGTGTAAGTAGGACAGTATCTCAACACAAAGCCACACACACCTCGGGTGCCTGTTTCCCTGTGAGTGTGTATCGGAACGGACAACTAGTCCCCATCCAGAAGGTCCTGCTAATCCTGAGGAAAATCTTACTTCCGTCCAGAGAGACCGAAGGAAGCGAGACATCGTGACTCTGAACTCGTCACCGACACGCGTTCACTGGAACCGCCGCTACGCGCAAAGTGTCTCTTAGAGTCCAAGTGTTTTCCGTTAAGGCCACAAAATGATTGCTTATGCTCGTAGACGTGTTGTGGTGGGAACCTGTCAATCAGCATGTAGCCCCGCCCCTGCTCTGGGATTTGGTGGTCATTACAGATGAAGTTAAAGAGGCGCAGGTGGTCTCGCTCGGCCAAAGATGGTGGTCTCACATTTATTGACGATTGCAACCGACCGACCAAAACGTGTCTATGGAGGCTGTCGGTGGGGGGGGGGGGGGGGGGGGGGGAGCATCCATCAGGTCTCTGCACTTTGCACACCGCTCTGAGCGTCTAATCATGGTGACGTCTCGTTTACGTTGGCGTTTGTTGAAAGCTCGCCGTGTCCCACGCCGCTGCTAAATGAGGCGCTAACCAAGCGTGGTTGTTTGACAGGGACGGGCTGAAGCACTTGGGGGGGGGGGGGGGGGGACGGGGGGCTGCACACATCTCTGTCTCATGTCTTGGTCCAATTCAGGGTTGAATTTATTTTATTTATCCAACTGAGACCAGGAAAAGTGACGATCCGCGTCCTGCATCACCTCAATCAAGGTACACACAAACACACACACACACACACACACACACACACACACACACACACACACACACACGGAGCGCGGCGGCGCGTGGCTGCTGTAGGGAGAAGTTTGGCTTCAGTTTCCCTGGCAGTCTGCCAAGCTAAACACACACAACGCACACGTACACACACACAACGCACACGTACACACACACACACACACAACGCACACGTACACACACACAACGCACACAGACACATGACCGTTCACAGCTTAGCGCCAAGCTCAGATAAAGGCTTCCCCCGATCTGGCTGGGTGGCTGTTCCTTTGTGTGTGTGTGTGTGTGTGTGTGTGTGTGTGTGTGTGTGTGTGTGTGTGTGTGTGTGTGTGTGTGTGTGGAGAGAGTGGAGAGAGGAGGTAAAGTTTAAGTACAGTCAGACAGGAGAGAGTAAACACTGATAAGTCCCAGCTGTATGTGTGTGTGTGTGTGTGTGTGTGTGTGTGTGTGTGTGCGTCCATTCGTCCATGTGTGCACGCCCCCTCAACACACACACACACACACACACACACACACGCACACACACATTAAAACACTTCCGAGCCCCCCAACCTTTCCATCAAATCCATCGTCCCACACACACTTCCACCACTTTGATGAGGTGAAGGCGTGTGTTTCCGTGTTCAGCCTGTGTGCGCGCGTGTGTGTGTGTGTGTGTGTGTGTGTGTGTGTGTGTGTGTGTGTGCGTGTGTGTGTGTGCCTGTGAGAGGGAGAGCCTGATCTGTTTCGTGTAAAGATCAGAAGATCTGGCTCATGGGCACGGGCGGAAGTTGAAGCCACACAGTTTGAAAAAAACAGAGAGAAAGGAAGAGGGGGAGGATGAAGAGGAGGACGAAGAGGAGAAGCAGCTCTGTGGAGTCAACTGAAGTCATTGATGATCCATCAAAGTGATCAAGAACATGGTGAGCATCAAAGCATCACCGGGCAGAAGCTTGCTGTCTGATGCCTTAGTAAATATTACATATTATACAAAATATTTTAAAAAATGAACTAATTAATCGCTCATTTTGAATGTCTCGATTAATGGCGATTAATGAATGTCGTTTTTAAAGTAACGAGTCATCACTTTGGAAAGTGTGTATTTTAGACACTGTTAATTGTTAAACACAAAACTACACACATTTGATCGTCTTGGAGGCACATGGTGCACTTGGCGGAACATGCTGAACGAGCGGCTCTTAGCTTAGCCTAGCAGCTAGCTTAGCATAGCGGTGCTTTAAGTGGTCCGTATTCACCCACTGCGCAGTGCAAAGCTCCGTCCATCTTCAGCCCCCGTCTTGCTTCCTCCGGCGTAACAAAAGTACCGCAACTACGTTGAAATAGTTTGTGGCATTAATCGCATCGATTATCGATCCATATAAAGGGCGGAACTGGCACAATGCACCGTGAAGGACTGGAGGAATTGTGATTGACAGGCTTTGTTTCTTTCATACAGACCTCAGGTGTTAAATGTGTCAAGGAAAGAAGGAGAAGGTTGGATTTTGTTTGGGGACTGTGCGCAAACCTCAGTGAGATCCTCAAAACGCCCTTCAAAAGGGGGCGGGATTATCGCGATTATGACGCCATAAATGGGCGCCCCTCAATAATTGCGTAACGTGGGTGTGAGGTGCACACACACACACACACACACACACACACACACACACACACACACACACACACACGGCCGGTCTCATTATCTCCTAAAGGAAATAACAAAAGGAAGTGGGAGCAGTAGAAAGAAAGGCAGGATGTGAAGAAGTAAGGTGGGTGGTGGGGGAGGGGGGGGGGGGGGGGGGGGTCCACAGATGTTTTGGAGAATTATTAAGAATTATATCAAATGTAAATGATTAACGATTTAAGGAAAAAGAAGAAACTCTTTGTGGCTGAAGCTGCAGGTTTGGCTCCATGGAGGTTCCCCGATGACACACAGCTCTGTCTGGCCTGTGGTTTAATCTGAAGTGGTCAACAGACCCCCTCCCCCCCCCCCCCCTCCCGCAGCACACACACACACACACACACACACACACACACACACACACACACACACACACACACACACACACACACACACACACACACACACACACAGGCAGGATATAAGGAAAAACACACACATGTGGAAACACACTTCAAGAGATACGCAGATGCAAACCCACACAGGATGAAAACATGCTACTCATGAACAAGCCGGTTCACACACGTACACACACGTACACAAACGCACAAACAGCTGTTCCCAACATGCTGAGGCGGTCTGGAAACCACTTCCTCTCAGCGGCTCGAACACATTTTATTCATTTACTGTTCGCTCAAACGGGCAGGCTGAGCACTTTCACTGCACACACGTGCTCTGGCTGTGTGTGTGTGTGTGTGCGCATGGGAGAGTGTGTGTGTGTGTGAGAGAAAGAGAGTAACAGGAAGAGATGGATGTGTTTTTGCATGTTTAGATGAATCTGAGTGTGCTTTCGAGAGAGTTAATCGGACCACTTTGTATAACTCTGGGGAAACTTGACGTGTTTGTGTAATCGTGTTTGTGTGCGCGCGTGTGTGACAGACGGCGTGTGTGTGTGTGTCTGTGTGTGTGTGTCAGGGCTAATAGCTGGTCTGATTTTAATTGTAAAAAACGCGCTAAGTGAGTGTGAAGTTTGGATCTCCGGGAGCACCACTCACGTTAGCGAGTCCAAACTGGTGAAAATGTGTGTAATCACTTGAAATACACACACGGACGCACTCACGCAGACTCACTGCACGTCGTGGCTGGGGGTAGACTCTGTTTGGCTCAGATTGGCCAGCGCTCTGTAAATATTTAGAGGAAGCGGAAGAGTCCACGGTCCGGCCTGTCGCCACGGGAGACGGATCGCCTCTCATCCCTCAGCCCCCCCCCCCCAGACACACACACACACACACACACACACAGACCAACACACACTCATCTCCGGTCTCTTTAGGCTTTATAGCCGCGGCCACCGGGTTGGACGGATCAATCACACACACACACACACACGCACACACACGGGATAGATATTAGACAACGTGTTGATATGCCCCTCGCTCCTCCATCTCTTCAACCCCTGGATGACCTTTCACCTGACCTCTGTCTGTGGCTGCGGCCCATCACAGGTCATCTCTCCCTCTCTGTCTCTCCCTCTCCGTCCCGCTCAGGCAGAACCAGTCGTCCGTTCACTCCGTCTTTCTCCGCCTGTTCATAGACTGCTGAGATTGAGATTATAACTATTTATTTTACAAAAGATTTAAACGGTGCCGCATGTTTGGATTGTTAGTTATGACCGTCACAAAGTCTCGATACATTCAGGACTTGCTTTAGGACTACAAAACCCGCCATATATCATAATTACATCATAATAATGCGTCTCTGAACACCATTTCAGGGAGGCAGCGAGAAGCCGAGAAAAGCCAGGAACAAACATTTAGAGA
This sequence comes from Gasterosteus aculeatus, assembly GCF_964276395.1. Classification (NCBI taxonomy): domain Eukaryota; kingdom Metazoa; phylum Chordata; class Actinopteri; order Perciformes; family Gasterosteidae; genus Gasterosteus; species Gasterosteus aculeatus. The sequence goes on from NC_135707.1 coordinate 1,464,095, forward strand.
ACATTGCAGGTAAAACAAAAAGAGAAATCTTCTACTCAAACTAAATGAATACGTCAGAGTCTTTATCCTGGGCTGGATGCTGTGACCTTTGACCCATAAAAGGTCTCAGCGTCATTGTTTTGTTGGTCGTTCAGGAACTAAAACTTGTTTGAGCAACTAATTACAGGCGGAAATGTAAATGACACACACACACACACACACGCACACATGTGTACACACAGGTACACGCCCACATCGAGGCCATTACCTTCTCCACCTTCCGCTGTAATCTGTCGACCAGCCATACGTCTTCTGGTCCCACACACACACACACACACACACACACACACACACACACACACACTTCCATTACTGCTTCATCATCTTGACCCCACATCCACCCCCCCGACGTCAGCTCTGACCCCAGTCTACCCTTCCTCCAGCCATCCCTCTTTCTCCTCCTCCTCCTCCTCCTCTGTACCTCCTTTCTTTCTACCCCCCCCCCCCCCCCCTCCTCCTCCTCTCCATCTTTCCTCCTTCCGAGGCGTTTGTCAGGTGTACATTTGCTTAAGTTTGTGTTTGTCGACGTTAAATAAATCAAATATAAACATATATAAGCAGTCTGACACAATGTCTCAAACTAAAGTCTTATTTAAACAAAAGTTAATTTCATAACTCTCCATTGAAAACACGAAGCAGAAGGAACACGTCAAACACACAATGTTCCCATCCGAGAAGATAACGCAAATGAAATGATTACGTACGTAAATGATGCGAACGCTGCATTTATCTAAACTACCCTTTGTTTATAGCGGTTGGATATATTTTTTCGGTGCGCGCCGTATACGAGCGGGGGGGGGGTGAACCTGTTGGCCTCGGGGCAGTTTGATGTCATTTTTTACGAGCTTGTCGGGGCATTCCTTCGCCGAGTTTAACACACGGCTAATTAGAGACAAAGAAAGAGGACAGAGAGCCGGAGAAAGAGAGAAAAGGGAGGGAGGGGGAGAGTGTTTGTGAGTGAAGGGCGGAGAGGAGGAGAGTGAGCGTAATAGCTCCTATTAGCACATACCTTCAAAGAGAGACACGTTTTACAGACTGGCAGCACATCATGAGGTCTGCGGAGGAGGAGGAGGAGAAGGAGGAGGAGGAAGAGGCCGGCGGCTTTTCTTTTTTGTCTGAATGTTGAAAATCAACCTCGTCTTCCTGAGAAAATCAATGAGGACAAATGCAGCATGAGCGGAGGTGAAGAGGTGACGGGGTGACGGGGTGACGGGGTGACGGGGCAGGGTGCAGATACCAGGAGAAGCTCTGGGTCAATGACGGCCGACATCAAATACAAACACTTATTCAAGAGAAACAACCACGAGTGAAAAGAAGTGAAGGCATGTGACATGTGGGGAGCCACGCTAACATTTAACAACAACATGTCACACACACACATCACAGAAAAGGGCTTTAAGGTAACGTGTTTTTTACTCTACGCATCTTTATTTTCCCACGTGTTCATTCACTGGGACGTCTGGTGATTTTAACCCAAAAAGCAAATCCTAAAGGGAATCAAACCCCCAACACGTCAATGTTGGTCCTCGCCCCCCCCGGAGGGAGTGAACCCCTAACCTGTTACCCAACAGAGTCCTAGTTACTCAGTAACCTCAACCTCACTTATCAAACACCTTCCCGAGGGCGCCTATCAACACCAGTAGCGTGCTAACACTAACTACTTCCTCTTCCTCCTGTCCTGTCATCATGTGACCCCCCCCTCCCGTCCCCCACTCCATTTCCCAGCAGACAGTCCTTATCTGACCTCCGACCCGTGATGAGCAGAGATAGGGAGACAGTCCACACTCTTCTCACTTTAAAAACAACAAATCACCTCTTGGTGGCCTCGGGCGGTAGCTAAGCGCGCTCACGCTGGTGTTAGCATGTTAGCTCGTCGTCCCTCGATTAGTGAATTATCCTCAACGAGGAGAGTTTATAAGACGTTTTGTATTCTGCTCTGTTAATGTATGTCAAAATATGTGGAAAGAAAAGTACTTTTAGGAGCTCCGACATTTGAAAAGGTTGTGATTTCCGAGCTAGCCTCGGTTAGCTTCGTGGTGGCGGTGATGTTAGCACTCCTCAGACTTTCTGTGTGCAGCTTTGATAAGACGTTCCTACTCAACAGCCTGGTGACACAAACGAAATACATAACTTATAAAACAGACATATGCAAACTAAATGGATCTGACAGAAAACACCAGTAAGTCGACATCGTGGGCCAACAGCAAACGTTAAAAAGAATTTAAATTTGTTACCATTTAAAGTAATTTCAAGATTCAGCGACAGTGTTTCCTAAGCAGAGAGGAAACGAGTGTGTGTGTGTTTTGTTGTGGTCGTATCTGAGTTCTTAATGTGAAGCACGCTAGACGCTGAAAGGGTGAAGAGAGAAAGAGAAAGAGGGACAGAGAGGTTGGAGGAGACAGGGAGTGTGTGTGTGAGATCCTCTGTAATTTGTCCAGGCCTTGCACTGAGCCTGTAATTACCCTGCTGGCATGTACACACACACACACACACACACACACACACACACAGCTTGGATGGTCTCACGTTAGCCCACGTTAAAGCAACGCACAAAGCAAAAGTGACAAACACACTTAAACGCACAGGTAACCGGTTAGGTGTCATTATGTTTGAAGTATGAAACTATTGCGACACACACACACGGACACACACAGACACAGACACACACACAGTGTCATGGCTGTGAATAATCAGCGGGGTGGACACACTCACACAGTGGACCGCCTGTCTTCAGCCTGGTTAATATTTAGTTAACTGGCCACTCACATGATCCGAAACAGTGGGAGGCTGAAAGAGTCGACGAGGTGTGTGCGTGTGTGTGTGTGCGTGTGTGTGTGTGTGCGTGTGTGTGCGTGTGCGTGTGTGTGTGTGTGTGTGTGTGTGTGTGTGTTCGAGAGGTAAACGAAATGCAAAATAAACATAATTCATATGGGGAAGAACAAAACGTTTTGTAACCATGAAGTAAAGAGAACACAAAAAGACATTTAAGTTTACACAAACACTTAATAAATGTTACATATTTATTGATGTTTAATCAATAAGCTGAAATACTAAGTTAAGTTTAATAAAGATGGTAAAATACTATTTATGTAATGAGCAGACACGTGTTGCTTGACTTTAGGAAGAAAACCGTGAAATGAGGAATAATATTTTCATTTGGTGTCATGCAAACTGTTTTATAAGGACGCGTGGATTTGTGTGTGTTGTGTGTGTGCGCGTGTGTGTGCGTTTTTGTGTGTGTGAGCTAAAGTGATTATTCTCCAGAAAGATGTCATCACAAGACAAACAGGTGTGTTAGAGCGGCTCCAGACACACACATGCATTCCTCTTTAATGACGTTACTCACCAAGTCCAGGTACATTTTACATTTACATCCTTCATTTAGCTGACACTTTTATCCACAGCGACTTACAGTGAGTGCATTCAGGGTCCACACAGCGCACAGCGCCACAACACCTGCTGCTAGCAATAAAATGCAGTGGAAAAATTATTATTATACAGCCGCAAAATCTCATTAAGACAAGTTAATTCATAACAAATATTTATAACTGTCTCATGCGCCATATAAGAGCTGTGAATGTCCTCATGTAACCCCCCCCCCCCCTCCTCGCTCTCTATCAGCACTGGGTTTAAAGCCACAGGAAGCCACAAATACGACATACCCTGCAATCATTAACCCACAACACACACACGCGTGCCAGCACACACAGAAACACGTAAATATACACAACCCAAGACACGCGAGCGCAGAAACGTAACTTAATAATCAGTGCAGGTAGCTCGCGTTTCTGACAAAACAAGTCCGAGTCACGCTTTACTAACCGAAACCACCACGACTAGTCATCGGCTCCTCAACACACGCTCACACAGACGCACACAGACACACACAGACACACACAGACACACACAGACACACAAGCTCCGACCAGTCCGGCACTGGAGATATGGAAGCTGCTAATGCATTGAGTTGAGGCCCGAGCAATCAATCACTGATAAAACACACCAGCTTTATGGTCCTGGAACAAGGTGAGCCCTGTTTACACACACACACACACACACACACACACACACACACACACACACACGCACACACACACACACACACACACACACAGAGTTTGTGAAATAGAAAGTATGGAGGCCGAACGAGCCGGCACTGCAACACCCTGCTGAAACATGTCAGCGGGTCACAGCTAACGGTGGGACAAACAACCGAGTCTCATGAACCCCGACTGAGCCCTTGAGCAAACCTGGCAACCTTTAATGTAAAAGGTGAATTCAAAGAGCGTGAACCACTTCTCTTCATCTCACGCGCAGTAGGAGGGCCGATGCATAGCGTTGGGCAAACCGTCACCGTTTATGAAATAGCCCCCCCGGGAATAATAAGTACACACATATTACACAAGGACCAACTCATAATACACGACATGGTGTCACTTTACAAATGTTCCCCACAGTGAACAAACATAATCAAAGGAGCTTTGAAATAATCCAAATGTTTTTTGAATCAGCACTTTTGATTTACAATAGAAACAATATTATGTGAAATGGGATATTTCTTATTCAAGAAGCTTAAAATCTGTCCAACCCAGATGTGTCCTGGTGCAGATCCCTGGCACTCTTGTTTTTTCAGTCCAACCACAGGCCGGATGGACATCAGAGACCTGAGGCGGATTGAAAGTGACCTGAACAGGTGTCCTGTGTTTGACTTTTTTCTTTCTCCAAGTAAATTACTGTGACGAGAGGAGACGGAGACTCGTCCCCCCGTGTTTGGGTTTTTATTTTCACTGACTGACGGAAGCTGATCATCTGAGTTGCTCCAATTTACAAACACACACACACACACACACACACACACACACACACACACACACACACACAGACACACACATATGCACAAGAACACACATGTACACACACTCTCCTGACCAAACTGACCCACACACAGTGACCAAAGGGACCCATCAGTTCTGCAATAACAAGGTAACAAGCTGAAACACACACACACACGCACACACACACACACACACACACACGCACACGCACACAGGCAGTCGTGGGGAAGGCGGCCTGTTGGGGGGTCAAACAGCTGAGGGTACAAATTGATTCTAATTGACTTTTGCACACACACACATTTTGGAACGCACAGATTGACCAAGAGCACACACACAAAGACACACCCTGAACCTACCCCCCCCCCCCCCCCCCCCCAAAGGTAATAAACAGGCTGACACACACACACACACACACACGGTGGAAATGACGAAGCGCTGTGGAGACAGAGTGTCTGGCTGCGTATTTAAACTCCACTCTGTGTTCCTCTATCGGTCTCCCTCTGGTTTATTACTCTGTTATTTATCAGTAATTGGCTCCGAGCCTTCAAGCTCCGCCCACATTTACTCACCAACACACACACTGACCTCTGGAGAGGAGCCGCCGGTTCCACTTCCTCCACTTCAAATATTCCTGACTTCATCGTTGGTTTCACGTTCCAAAGGAAACCTTCCATTCATTTGATGGGTTTTACCTGCAAAATTGACACTGAATCTGAAAATAAACTGATTCAAAAGGCTGAAAAACATAAATGCAAAGTTAAGGTTTGTTCATCTTTTGGGTTTAGGATTCAACACGATGAGTTTTCATGTCTGTTGAGCCTTAAACTCACTTTATTCCCTGTGATAGAAGCTCTGAGTGTCTTTTTTTAACGCTTGACGTTTTTCTGTACTCAGCTAGTCGGGTTTGAAGCGAGATTTGGATACATAATTAAATATTTAAGAAAAGACATGATTGGGGCGAAAGCCCTGTGTTTGTTTGGCCCTCCATCCTCAAACCCAACACGGTGCTCCAGCGTTTACTCTCCGTGGGGAAAACAAACTTTTGCTTGAGGAGCGCGCGGCGCTCAGAGTAGATTCACTCTTGACGTAAGCAGCAGTCGGGGGGGCCGTGAAGAGGAGCCTCTTTGTGTTCAGTCATGTTTACTACACGAGTCAACATCCCACCGACGTCACTCGCCAATAAGTGAGCATCCGTCTGAATACCAAAGGGGACGGGGATTACTGAACTAGAACGCTGGAGAGAAGTGAGTAGTTTTAAGCTCGTGAAACGAAGCCACGGACAGCGACGCTCCCCAAATATCCAATAATCACGTTGAAAGGACGTAGTCAAATTCAAATGACTTCAAATTCAAATTAATTCAAACTAAAGCAGTGTTTCTGTAATCCGTTTTTCATTAGAGTCTTTGAGCTTCATTCCCATGTCATCGCGGTGAATGTTTCATTAATGAAACAGGTTTATAAAGGGCTGAGTAAACCCAGAGGAACCTTTGTGTAACACACACACACACGCACACGCACACAGAATCTATTCTGGTCGTGTGCCAGCAGCTTTTCCTCTCCAGCGTTATCAGTCATTATTTATCACACCTGGGCTGTAGTATTTACTGGAGCGCTGCCAACACGCCTGTTTCATAATGAGGTGCCGTTGGAATGCCTGAACCAATCAGCAGCATAACTCACATCACAAATCATTGATCTCGTTGAGGAACATCTACTCACAGGTGGAAGAACCTCACACCCGGATGTCTCTTCTCAGGTTGTGTTTTCATGAGCCTTCGTCCATCACATTGATTCTGACGTTTGTTCAAATAAAAACACAGCGATGTGCGACGATTATTAACCACAGAGCCTAATAAATGAGACCGAGCTAACAGCTAACAGGAGCTAATACAGCGAACAAAGCTAACGGCTAACACAGTCTAGTAAATGGGACCGAGCTAACAGCTAACAGGAGCTCATACAGCGAACAAAGCTAACGGCTAACACAGTCTAATAAATGGCACAGAGCTAACAGCTAACAGGAGATAATACAGCGAACAAAGCTAACGGCTAACACAGTCTAATAAATGGCACAGAGCTAATAGCTAACAGGAGTTTATACAGTGAACAAAGCTAATGGCTAACACAGTCTAATAAATGGTACAGAGCTAACAAGGGGCTAATACAGTAAACAGAGCTAATAGCTAATGCAGCTGAGCCCGCTGTATGTGTTTGAACGAAGTCCGTTAGGAAAGACAGTCAAGTCAATCATCTAAAGATAAAGAGCCTGATATAAATTATAAGTATTTAAATGTTTTCCACCCAGCCGACTTGCACGGGGATCAGTGAGTGTGTCACAGTGAGAGTGACAAAAGAGGTGCGAGCCTTTTAATTATACGACTGACATATGCAGGAATGCAAGGACTGGTGTGTGCGTGTGTGTGTGTGCGTGCGTGTGTGCTTTGGCCCCGGCCCGGCCCTGACCTTATGCCTGTGTGTATGTATGTACGTATGAATGCTTTTAACCCCCTTTGTCGGTGTGTGTGAGCGTGTGTGCGAAATGCGAGGCGTGCCAGCTATCCCGGGCGGCCGTCCGTTAGCCTGCTCACCTGTCGCGCGGCACGTAGCCCAAAGCAAGCTCGGCGGCAGCTGACGGGGTCAAAGGGCACCCTGCAGTGTGTGTGTGTGTGTAAGTATATATCAGCTATTGTTGTTCTTTCTCCTTCTTTTCATCCCACCTTGTGTTCAGTAACTCTAGTCTTTTTATAGCTGCTCTTTTACCACACAAAACCACACGCGCACACACACACACACACACACACACACGCACACGCACGCACACGCACGGGGGGATGGCAGCAGTGAAAGCTACGCTGCCGCTGTCGATATTTAGTCCTCTCTCTCTGGATTGGCCACAGTTTAGATCGGCTTACACACCTTACTGTTCTCTGCTTAGCACTAAAGCACCTTCACTTCACACACACACACACACACACACACACACACACACACACACACACACACACACACACACACATGCTCACACAGAGGGACGAAGAACTGGGCAGCATGAAGTATTACTACATCTAATTTTCCTATTTTCAGATTTCAAATGGAATTCTGCGAGTTGAGAACATTCGAGAGTTTAACTTTCTATAAAACTATATGTAACTTTTACAGTTTACTTTCTTCAGCCACACTGATTAAGTGATTAAGTGAAATATCGTTCTCATGAAGGTGAGGAGGACTTGATCACAATAGTTTTGGGATGGTAGAGCTTTGTTAAGCTGCCCTTTCTTTGGTAATTATTATGCTTTGTAACTTCATATGAAATAATTTGAAATAAAGTAAATTAAACAGAATCGGGCTGAGTGAAGTTAGACTGATAAGTGCTGCTTTCTTTGCTCATATGATATTCAAAACTCCCACCAAAGCAAACCTTTAGACTTTGTTCTTTACCTTTAGAATGAAATGCAATCAATTTCAGAAAGTCTCCGTATTGCTGAGCTATAATCAATTACATGTGTTGTCTTTTCATAAGATCACATGAACATATATCACATAGGAGATTGTGATGCTTCAATACACAGCAACCACAGCCCGTATATGTCATAAAGATTTGACCTATTCTGCACAAAAGTAATTCATTAAATTGTCAATCTTGCCGCTTCTCGTTTGATTAAATGTGTGTCCTTTGCTGAACACAAAGGTGACGGAGCCCATTGACGAAGGACTACGAACTGGTAGATTTGGTGTGTTTGTAACTCTATACATGTTAACGTTGCTTTAGAGTTTTCACTCAAATGCAAATCCTAAATGAACCGAGACCAGAAGCGTGCGGATGGCAACTCTAAATGAGAACTCCTCATTTATGAAACACCGGATCCACGGACACATTTAAATCGTACCCTGGTTTGATCGTGATTTGATTATTAATCAGACTATTAAATGATTGGACATGTTGGCGTTCACTTTTGTGTTCAGCAAATGATTGATTGAACTCGACTATTAAGCTGCACACACACACACACACACACACACATTGGCGCAAAGACAGGGTGTGTGCGACCCCTGACTGCGTCTCCATTCCTGCTAGCAGGGGTCAAAGTTCACAGCGGTCCGCATGCTGCTTTTACAGGCAGTTAAAGGCTGCAACTGAATACACAAGTCAAGGTGAAGGGGTGTGGGGGGGCCGGTGCGGGCGGTGTGACTTCAAGCTCCTGTTTAAAGATATTACATCATTATTTGCTTTTTGTGGATTCAAAAAAAAATACATCTACACAAAATATAAAAATGTCAACGTGAAGTGGAGCAGCGAGCTTTTTAACAATGAAAATAATAAGATCAGACTTGATTGTGTTTCCAGAGACAAAGACAGAAATCCTGGAGAGGGACAGACAAAGAGGAGGAGAGAGGGACGGGAGGACAAAGAGGAGGAGAGAGGGACGGGACATTCTTTGAGTTCTTGTCTTTCTTTTTTGAGTGTGAAAGGAAGAAGCAACACACACACACACACACACACACACACACACACACACACACACACACACACCTGTCTGAGCAGCAGCTGTCTGGGGAATCGATCTTTCACTTTAGGAGCGTGGCGAGGATAAGCCGCCTTTGTGTGTTTGGAAAAAGAGCCCGTTAAAACCGTGCGTGTAAAACTGTGTGCGTGTGTTTCACGTGTTCATTTGTGTAATGGAGTGTGTGTGTGTGTGTGTGTGTGTGTGTACACTCTGGCATTGGGCCTCGCTGGACGCCAGAAGACAAAAAAGAAACATCTGTGTCAGCAAAACAAAAGAAGTGTGTGTATTTGTGTGTTGTCTTGTTGACGTTTGAGTGTTTAAATGAGGCTTTTATTGTGAAATAATGCGATGGCAATGCGCAGATATTAAATAACAAAAGCTCATGACAACGGCACACGTGAACCGCAGCATCACACAGAAAGAGTCAGACATTCACGTCATGTACAAGTTAATCCATCATGCAATGTAACTGTTAACATAACCTCAGCACACGGGTGTGTGTGTGTGTGTGTGTAAATTCATCATGTTTTCTTTGCACACACACGCACACATATTACCTGGTGTTCAGTTGTCAGGATGATATGTGTGTCATCTGAACAGGATATGTCCTATACTCAAGGTCACACACACACACACACACACACACACACACACACACACACACACACACACACACACACACACACGTACATGTATATATCACCTGCTGTTGAACTGACAACCTGTAGCATGTGAGCATGACTGTGTGTGTGTGTGTGTATGTGTGTGTGCGTCTGATTGGAGCCCTCCAGTACCTCACACACACGCGCACACGCGCACACAAATACACACACACACACACACACACACGCCCTGAATATTCCCATCCGATAGTCGCTAGTGAAGTCTCACTAACGAGGACAGTCTGTGTGTGTGTGTGTGTGTGTGTGTGTGTGTGTGTTCCTGACACCAAGAAGAAGAAGACACAGATGCCTCTTGACGAAACAACATTTCAGATTTTCACAATAAAGGCTGATCAAACGTAAATAATGTGACTAAAAATTAATACATTCACCGTGAAACTTCCCATTTAAGGAAGTAATGATCACTCTGGAGGTTGAGAAGAAGGAGATAGGAAGAAGGAAGGATGAGGAAGTGTGTGTGTGTGTGTGTGTGCATGCGAGCGCGTGTGTGCTTGTTGCTGGTTAACCTTGGGGGGTTTCATTAGTGGCCCAAGGCCAGAAGGGCGAGGATGAATTAGGAGGCCGGGGGCCACAAATTTATCCTGGACAAGGCCCTCTCTGATTAAACCTGCTGGACAAACACACACACACACACACACACACACACACACACACACACACACACTGGCTGTCACATTTTCACATGAACACAACCTGACAAAATCAGTCCAACAAATGAACATTTATGTGGACGAAGACACACACAACCGCTATGCAAACAATACACACACCGGGGAAAACAACAAACACACACGGCTTGTAGACCTACATACACAAACACACACACACACACGCTGTAATCTACGAGGAATTCATCATCAAAAAACTACAAACCCTCAATTCCTCCAAATCAGGTTCACATATGGGCCCACACAGGTCCCTTCATCTGTGTGTGTGTGTGTGTGTGTGTGTGTGTGTGAGAAAGAGAGAGAGGGAGAGTTCACCTTCACCCCCTGAGAGGCGAAGCAGCGGCTCCGCTGATAAGAAGACCCGCTGATGGAGAGTTTGCTGCAGCTCTGCGTGTCGCCCTCTCGCTCCCTCTCTCTCTCGTGGCCCCCGGGAGGGGGGGGGGGCGATCGGAGGGCGACACTGTTCCGGTTCACTGAGTTCGGGCCCCTGATCCCTGGTCCTCCGCCTGGCCCCTGACACCCTCGGAAGACGCCCACGGCGAGGGATCCTCCCCTTTATCGCCGTCTCCCAAACGATAAAAGTCTGTGTTTAATTCCCTCACTTTTTAAAGTGTGCTTCCAAAAGCTGCTTCCAGGTTTAAATCTTTAAGTCTTAACGTTCTGCCCGTGTGTTTGGTACACGGGGATTTAAATATGAACTATCTCACCTCGTGGGAAATGTGCTCGCTTTTCATTTTGTTTGTGTCAGTCGTCTTTTCTCACGTTGCGGTTGGAAATGGCTCAAAGAACGTTGTATTCATCCATTTCTCTCCAGGTTCAATTCGTAGTTCCTCAAGTGACAAAGTGGCTGGAAACATGTCCTCCAATCAGAGGAGATCCCAGAGCTTCAGTCGAAGCGGTGCAGCTCCCACACGGTGCTACTGGCGACATAAAGGCTGAATGTCATTTCCAAACCCCACAAGGGACTTTGTTTAACGAAGAACAGATCTGCAGATCTTTTCCGTGTCCAAACAATTAAAGCATAAGTTTGTCGTTCTATTAAATTAGTTCAGTCCCAAAGTTTTATGTTTTACAAAATACATCGTTTAACTTTCCTACGCAACACAACGATTCACACATTTTAACGGCCTTCCCCCTCAAACACCGTTATCAATTTTTACGCAACGCTGCATACGCTTTGCAATGTGAAGGGAGGGTATAAAACCGGCCAAAGGTCCCCCTTCATGGTCACCATCCCCCCCCCCGAGCCCCCCCCGCCGAGTGTAATCTGACTGAGGGAGGGTCAGCAGGTTCCTGGGACGGTTTGCAGGTTCAATGAGGTCACTCTTCTCAACCTGCCGGGTGATTTTAACTACTAATACCCAACCAAGTGCCTAAACCCTGCAAGGTCAGGGAGAGACAAACTGTGTGTCTGCACGCACACGCGTGGACACACAACACACACGAGGGCTGCGCAGGCTCCCTAAGTATTTGGTTTCTCGAAATCTCCCTGGTTAAGCAGATAAAGGGTTGGTGGTCTGATCCACTCCGGGTGGAGACAGCGTTGAAGCCGCTGGCCTGTGAGAACCACCTCACACCTTCTGCTCTTCTTCTGATGGAACAACCGCGTCAACAGACGTTCGCCTTTTAAAATGAAGGAGAGTGAGAGAATCACGGAGAGCGGACGAAAACGCTTCAAGAGAAGACGTTGAACGGATTGAAGGGCAATCTGGTGAGGAGAGGGAGGACCTTTCCTTCCCACACAGAGAAAGTCATTGCTGACCCAGAGAAACACGACCAGTCCGTGTGTGTATTGCTCATCGCAGATCCTCAGAGCAGATCCTTGAGAGCAGATCCTCAGAGCAGATCCTTGAGAGCAGATCCTTGAGAGCAGTTCCTCAGAGCAGATCCTCAGAGCAGATCCTCAGAGCAGATCCTTGAGAGCAGTTCCTCAGAGCAGATCCTTGAGAGCAGATCTTTGAGAATAGATCCTGTAGAGCAGATGTTTTTTCCCCGTGGGAGTGTTTTTGTTTTTTGGGGAGTTTTTCCTGGGCCGATGTGGGTTTCGGGACAGAGGACGTCGCATGTGCACAGACTGTAAAGACCTCTGAGGCAAATTCGTAATTTACGATTTTGGGTTATGCAAAATAAAATAAAATGAATTGAATTGAAATGAATCCCTCAGAGCAGATCTTCCAGAGCAGATCTTTACGAACAAATTCAAACATACATGTGACCTGTAAATTTGATTAATTAGTGCGTTATACAAAAATAAACTGTATGGCATCAATTAGGAATGCAAAACACACAATACAACAAGCGAAAAACAGATATTGTTGAAGTTGATTTTCAAACCCTCAGAGCTCTTTTATCTTTTTTAGAGAATCCATTTGACTCAATTCACTCACTTTTGGATCGCGGGTAATATTTGGGAACCACTTTACTTTTAATCCCGTCTGCATGTGGATTTACAGCCTCTTTCCTCTCCTTTGTTGTTGGACGTTGCATTAAAGAAGATCAAAGAGCAAAGAAGCCCATCAATCTCGCACACTTTCCCTCTGTGTCTCCTTTTATTAGTTTCTTGTCTTTTACCATCTCGGGCCGCTCCAAACACACACCGCGCAGGTCGGGTGCGCTTGATTTATGCGACTTTGTTTCCGTCCATGGCTCATTTCCATAAATCACATGACAGCGTGTTTGTAGCCAGAGGGACGTTAACAAGCGGCCGCAGTCCAAACACACAGCGCGCTGAAAAACAGCACTAGAAGTTAAAAAAGCCTCCCGATACCCAGAGTGCCGAGCGGCTCCATCCGTCAGCCCGGAGAGACGACTTGTTTTGTCATCTGGAGAACGCTGTTGAAAGGAAGCGCGCGTGTGTGTGTGTGTGTGCGTGTGTGTGTGTGTGTGTGTGTGTGTGCGTCCTCCACTTTCTCAAGTCCGAGATGTTCTGCGGGCCTTTGCTTGCGCTCGCGTGCACCCAAAGTTCACACACAGGCGGGCTCAGGGCTCGGGCGGCGCCCGCCGTTTCCATGGTAACGGCCACTTAGCCGCTCCTTCCTGTGTTGTTGTCCCGGACAGGCGCGCGCGCGTGTGTGTGTGAGTGTGCGCGTGTGTTTCCCACGCCGCTGTGATTGGATCAGATACTATCTACTTCTGGTTACTGAGCACTTCCTCTCTGGTCTCAGGGGTCAGAGGTCACGCTGTAAACAGGGACTGGAGTGTGGCCTTGAGTTTGGTCTGCAGCGGTTTTCAGAAGTCCAGTCCTGGAGCAGAGATCTGAGGGTCCAGACGCCCTGCAGGACCTCCTCTTATGGGTCGCCGTCGTTCCTGCAGTAAATCTACCGACGTGGCTCTTTGAGGCCTCCGTGCCCCCCCCGACCTTTTTATTGACCTTTTCTTAACCCTTAAAATAAAGAGGTGTCCTCTTTATGTCCGTCAAGTGAAAGAAGCAGGAACTCTTTGTGTGGCAGAGGTTTAATTCGTCAGGGACATTCAATACAAACACTGTTTGCTACACAAAGTACAACAAAGAGCCCGGGTCCTTGACCTTTCACAATAAAAGCACAAATATAGGAACCTCGATGAGATGTGACGATAGAACAGATCAAACAGAAAAAGAAAACGAGTTGAGATCTACTTTCTTGGAGGGTTCAGGGTGTTTCCGTCCGTGATCGTTGTTTTTAAAGCTTTTGGGCCATTTTACCTGCATATTTCCTCTCCGTCGCACAAACGTTAAAAACGCCCTCTCGCGCGGCGTGTGAGACTTCCCAGATTACAACATCACGCGTCCCTCCACGATTGATTGCTCACGCTGCTCCCCCAGCAGCTGTTTGTGGCCCTGAGCGCCGGCAACATCTTGACTTATTAACCGCCTCTGTGACAGATGTGTGTGTGTCTGTGTGTGTGTGTCGTAATCCCTGCTGCTACGATTAGCAACGCACAATCCCTCCGTTCACGCGGGGCAAGCTGTCACCTCGCAGAGGAGAGAAGAGGAGGGACGAAGGAGGATGGAAGAGGAAAGCGAAAAAAGGAGAGCGAGAGAAAAGGTGGGAAAGGATGAAAGAGAGAGTGGAGGTGAAAAAACGACAACATCTGCACGTTGTCCTCATCTAAAAAAAACAACAACACTTATTGTTTGACAAACAATTTGATGTCTTCTGTATTAATCAGGAGCTTAAAGGTGACGCCACGACCTCCTCAGAGGGCCAATGGAGAACAGTTATTTCCATCCCTAGTTTCTACTTCAGACACATCAGAGAGAATGGAGGAGAAGAGAGAAAGCAATAAAGATACGTGTCTGATACAAGAACTTGAAAGAAGCAGAGGAAGTGATGAAGAGATACGGAGGGAGACTTGGTCCTCTGTAAATACCAGACTTCCTTTATAAACTCTGCTTCGTGTAAACAGAAACCAAATGACGTCACATCTGAGAGAGAAGGACGCGAGCGGAGGGATGTTCCATCAGGACGCAGCGACAAACAACACGCGACCGGCGGAGAAAGGAGAGGAACAGCAAGAAGAAGGGGAATCACAAACGAGGAGCTCAGCCTTACATGCAAACAACACAACAGCAGCGCATAATAACAGGGGACGGATTCTGTCAGGTGGCTTTGTGCGTAAATAACGGCTTCAGTCCATTGTTTGGTAACAAAGGTGGGACGTCAAGATGTTTCTGCGTACTTGTTAACTTGATGATGTCATCGGTGCCACCGGGTTCGACATCATGCAGGTTCACCAGAACTTCCTCCTGAAAAGGAGCAGGAGGAGGAGGAGGAGGAGAACTCAGCTCCCCCAAACAGTAAATATGGAGAAATATCTCCAACAGAAGGCGTAGAATGTCCTCCCTGTGAATGGAGACACGTGAATGTACCTGAGGTTACCAGACCAGGAGGAGGAGAAAGACAGGAGACAGGAGAGTGAGCTGGTCCAGGTGACGGCTCGCTGTCTTCGGGCCTGTAATTGGGGTCCTGATGACAGGGTTGCCGCCGGCGACGTCTCCTCTGGAAAACGTCTCATGCGGATCTCCACGGAGCCGCGGTGCCACGCCCGCCGTTGTCCCGCTCTTTAATCTCGGACGTCCCAGACACTTTTCAATTGACGGTGTGGTTGCAAGGACCCCCCCCCCCCCCCCCCCTTCATTTCTCGGGAACACGAGAACACGGAACACAAAGGCCAACCGGGCCTTCAGGAGCCGGTGAAGGGCCGCGTGCCCCCCGAGAGGCCGATGCTAAAACGGAGCTCGCCATTCTTCAGAGCGGAGGTCGATCACCACGGAACCTCCGGCTCCGATTACCTTCATTTGCTCTGCTTAAGATAATACGGGTGAACCCGGGATTTACCCAAATCCCGTCTGAGTATCCGGACACAGAACTTAGTGAACGATGCCTCGGATCAGAGAGCTGCATCATCAAATATTAAAGCAGAGAAACCAAGACGGGGGGGGGGGGACCTCATGCAGTCCTCTTTGCCTTGGAGGGAGAATGTATACACACACACACACACACACACACACACACACACACACACACACACACACCCTCCTCCCCTCCAGACTGACAGCGAGCTGTAAAGCAGCAGGTTGGAGGGTTTTTACGGGTGTGGACGTTCTGAACTATTGAGCGGCGCAGCGCAGCGCCAACACTGTGAAATTAGCAAGATGGCGACTCCCATGGAGCGACATATGTTTTACTGTCTGTCTGAGCCCCCCCCCCCCCACCACACACACACACACACACACACACACACACACACACACACACACACACACACACACAGCTTCCACCCCGAAACCTCCTCAATGCAAACAAATCCCTTTCAAATCTGGGCCTGCAGCCGCCACACAGGGGGTAAGGCGGGGTGACCGTGTGTGTGTGTGTGTGTGTGTGTGTGTGTGCATACATTCCTGGATGGTCTCTTACATCCTTTAGATTGAAAAGATTCTTTAGCTCCGGATCTTTTTACCACATCCTGTAAAATATCAAACTGCGTAGAAGATATAAGGTTCATCTTCTTTTAAAGGAAAACTAATGTGTCATGATTTAAATGGACCCACAATCACAAACACACTTGTTATATTGAATGGAGAACCTGCATACAGCAGCTACAGAAAGGTTCTGCATGTCTACATATGCAGAGTTGCACTTCTTGTTCTTGTTTCTTGCTCTTCGGAGTTTGTGTCCTCGTGGTTGAAAGCCACTTATTGTAAGTCGCTTTGGATAAAAGCGTCAGCTAAACGACATGTGATGTGATATAATGTAATATACATACAAATATCAGCAAGAAGACGTCTCTGCGTCCACGTGTTGGATCTGACGTTTACAAAGAATAAAACGTTTCAACCAAATGTTCCTGAGAAAGAAGCACTTCATCACAGCATCAAAGTGACTTTTTAAAAAGATGCCAGAACGGAATTAAAAGGGGCTTGAGTTCATAAAATGTAGGAGATTATGCTGAAAGCGGGTTAAGTTAAAAATGGAGGAAAGTTGTGTCACCTGCTCTCGTTTTAGCCGCGCTGTGCAAATTGAAATAACATCGTGCCGCATTGCAAACAAAGAGGAATCCAGTGAAAAGAAAACAGTGAGCTGCAGCTTCTGTGGATTAAAGTCGGATTGACTTAATTCACTGACTAAATAAAGCCGGGAAACTCCCGTCCGATTCTTGTTTGCTTCAGGAGACTCGGAGGCTTTTGGGTGGAGACGCTGCTTCTGTACGTTCAAGTGTTTGACCGAATCCACAGAGCGGGGCTCCACCCGGGGGCGTGGGGGGGCGGGGGGGGGGGGGGGGGGGGGGGCGCCGTCAAGACCTTAAGACGGCGGGTCTGCAGATGAAGGCGTTTCTTTAAACGACTGATGAGCTAAAAGCTTTTAAAATAGTTTCTCGGTCACATGATCGAGGACTTTTCTCTCGTTCATCGTTCAGACGCTTGAATTAAGAGCGTTGGATTAAACTGGTGAAGAATTAGGCTGATGAGTTTTCCTAGCCAACGCAACACAAACGTAACGCCTCGACCCCCTCGACCCCCTCGCCCCCCTCGCCCCCCCCCACCCCACCTCGCCCACCAAGCCGTAAGCTGCTCACCGTCTGGGCTCCTGGTCTGAGACCCGCACGCGCAGAAAGAAACACGCTGCATCACTTCTGTTCCCAATGAGGCCAATAAGGGCGTTAAACACGCCGACGCGCGGCGAGGACCCGCACTGATTCCCTCTCCTGCACGAAATGTGGTCATTGCAAAGGATTCGGCCGGCGCGTTGGTTTGTGTGAGTGGGCGTGGCCGTCGCTGTCGAACCTCTGCCGCCATCTTGGAACACGATGAGACATGGTGCACCTCGGCAGCGAGCGGAGCCGCTAGCCGGACCTCGATAAAGAACGGCGTGCACACACGACTTCCTGTCGTCTACGCGAAAGCTACTTCCTCTCATACAAAATCTGTATTCTGTGGGTCGATGGTGTCACAACGCTTCATCGCCTCGCGCCCGAACAAAAGGTGAATCATCCAGATGATTGAACGTTTAGATGAGTCATGAGACCTAAAAAATATGACAAATGTCCTCCCCACATCCAGTGATGTGGAACAACTATTATTCTGCTGCTTTATAGTGTATGCATAGATATTCATGTGTAATCCCATTTGTTGAATTACCTGAACATACAGCAATGATGTTTTGAAAGACAATGCTTGTCCTTTTGTCTCCGTCAGACATCAAAAAGCAACGGTAAGGATTTGTAAATGAGGTGCTGATGAAATGCTGATTCGGGCTTCGATCACTAAAAGGCAGTTAATGCCGTCCCATTCAGTTCATCAATGCTAATGCTAATGCTAGCACTCTGGGGACAGCGGCAGGTAAACAAACCGTGAAGCGGATTGTGTGTGTGTGTGTGTGTGTGTGTGTGTGTGTGTGTGTGTACTATCAATGCATGAGTCAATGGAACAAACTGTTTTTATTTTATTTGAACTGCGACACTTTTCTTTAGCTCACAGGAAATAATGTGAACACCCACTAATATTTATTCAGGACGTTTTGATGTTATTCATCTGCAAATACAAGAATTCCGATGTACATTGTGTGTCTGTGCACAGAGTGCAGCTTGTTCTGCAGGTTCTGCACATTTTAATGTCTATAAGTGAGTTGTTTCTAAACCAGCAAGGCTACCAACTCTCATGGAAATGATCCCAAAAGAACTGCTTATCCCAAAGGAACTGATGAAACATCAGAACATCTGATCTGCTTTGACACCAAATCCGTCAAACTGAACTCAGGGCAGAATTTGCCCTGAGAATTTGTTTATATCGCTTTTGATTCCACAATTGGTCATTTTCTCTCGATTAAACTACAAAAAAAGTTTCATTTTGAATCCCAATTTCCCAAATGAAGTTT
This sequence comes from Gasterosteus aculeatus, assembly GCF_964276395.1. Taxonomy (NCBI): domain Eukaryota; kingdom Metazoa; phylum Chordata; class Actinopteri; order Perciformes; family Gasterosteidae; genus Gasterosteus; species Gasterosteus aculeatus. Next base: position 1,483,179 of record NC_135707.1, read on the forward strand.
TCTATAATATTCTCCCTCACTGTGAGACTGTTCTCCACTCAAATGGAAACAGAAAAACAGGAGACCGTTTGCAGGAATCAGAGAGAGATCCAGAGATCTACAGTGATCCTTTTCCTCCAACGATTTAGTGGCTCCGTACTCGCGGATCACTCGCCCGACAAAGCCACAGAGACGGTGCAGAGGTCAAGTGTCAAAGTCGCGGTGCCTCGACAGTAGGACTCAACAAAGGCATTCGCGGCCTGTTCCTGTTAATGATGATGGACGCCTCTGTTGTTGAGAATAACGCCATTGTTCCAGGTGACATTCCCGCCAGCCATTGGGGGCTGCGTTTGCCGGCCCTCCCCAGCGCATGACAAAGAGCCGGGTCACCTGACGCCCCGACGCCACCCGCCTCCGTCAGCAGCCTCCCGGCCAGAGTAAACAAACTGTTAATTCAGGATAATTCACCATAACCGATGCCCCCCCCCCGCCATAGAAATTCCTCGCCTCGCCCCCTCTCCTTCCTCCCCTCCATGTGACCCCCCCCACACTTTTCCTTTAACCCCCCTCCTCCGTTTCTCCCTCATTAACACACGTTTCAGTGTTCACCTTTCCGCTGTTAGCGTCTGAACTTCATCACAAGTGAAACTGGCCGCGGATACTTTGTCCACCTGAAGATCACCGCGCTGACCAACACTTGACTCGTCCAGCAGAAGCAACCCAGTGGATCCTCTCCCGCTCGCGTCCCGTCTCCATCCCGGGCCTGCGGCCTTTGAGTCGGATGGCGCTGAGCCTTCGGTTGTCTTGGTAACCGTCCGTCCGAGGGCCACCTCTCGTCCGGCGGCCTCAGATCGCTTGTGCCGTGCTGCCAAACCAAACAAGACCAAATGTTGTCTTCGGGAAAGAAGCTCGAGGGACACAAACGCTTTGTTGTCCTGGAATGTCTCGGCTGATTATTGTCCTGGTTCAAGCCGTTGCCCCGTTGTTGGGACGCGGCGCAGATGTTGCTGGTCGTTGGATTCGTGCAGAAAAGATGAACACACGTGAGAACTGATGTTTGATCCCAGCATGGAGGCGCTATTCTAATGAGACGGCTCAACAGGTGGCAATAAATTAAGTGAAATGACGGATGTGTGAAGGTAAAAAAAATAGGGTTTTGTTTTCCGGGAGGAGGAGGAGGAGGAGGAGGAGGAGGAGGAGGAGGAGGAGGAGGAGGAGGAGGAGGAGGAGCTCTTCATCCCTCTTCTTTTCTCCTCCTCATGCCACAGTGAACGGGATCATTCATCTTCTTATCAGGTGAGTCCTCCCCCTCCGCCTCCCCCCTGGCCTTTGTCCTCTCCGACAATGGGGCGATCTGGGGTGAGGGGGGGAGGGGGTGGGGGGGGGGTGGGGGGTATAAAGAGGTAAAGGGGCAGTAAAAAAAGAAGGGTGGTGTTGATCTGTCGTTCTTTACGGAGAGGTGGTTCAGGTAAATAGGGGCCTTTTTGCCCTCTTTGCTTTGTTGCAGCTTTAGAAGCATAATGAAGGGGTTTGTGTGTCTGTGTGTGTGTGTGTGTGTGCGTGACCCTCGTGCACTCATCCCGCCCATTTCAAAGACTGAAGACGATCTCATGGTTTTGACGCAAAGGTTTCCATCCGAGCCGGAGCGCTGAGAAAACAAAGAGGTCCTCACTGTTTAACGTGAGCGCGATAAACATTTTGGATTCCGCGTTAACAGAACGCGAATGAAATATCAAAACACACCTTTTATCCACAATAGAATATTTGGTTTGAGTAAATGAAACTGATCTCAAACATGAATGTATCGTTGGTCTTTTCCACGACACGCTGTTCTGCAAAGAGGCGTAACCTGAAAACACACGCGCTCCCTGCGGTCCAGCCCGAGGTGAGCTTCCCAGTGACCCGGGAGGCCCTGAGCTGTCACCGCCCCGGGGAAGAGCTCTGACTGCTGGGGGAGAGAGAGTCACCTGCACCCCTCCCTCCCTCCCTCCCTCCCTCCCTCCTCTCCCCTGGAGGGAGATCAGAGGGCCCGAGAGTGGAAGGTGAGGACTGAGGGCTGCGTTTCTCCCACACTGCGCGCCGACCCTCCAGAAACGCTCAGACAAACGCTGGAAATGATCCATTTGGAGGTTTAATCCACGCGTCGACCTCGGCGGAGACGACGCGAGAGGAAGCGCCGCCTCCCCCCCGTAGGTGACTGACATCGCCAGAAACAAACGGTGCCGAGGTCAAAGGTCACAAACGCCACCCTCGTGAACAAAACGCGCAGTAGAAGAGCTGTTTATTATCATGAGGAATGAATATTATCCATGAAAAAAAGAGTGAATTATTCATCCTACCGGAGAAATGTTGTGTGGCAAAAGGTCACGGAGAAAGAAGCCCAGTGTGTGTGCGTGTGTGTGTGTGCGTGTGTGTGTGTGTGTGTGAGGGAGCCTCTGAAAGGGAAAGGCTCCATTAAAGCCCACCTGTTCTGACCCCTCCAGGTATGTTACCTTCCTTTCATTCATTTACTCATTCTTTCATTCACTCGCTCCTCCCTTCCTCCCTCCGTCAGCGGCCCGGGGCAGCGCTTTGAACTCACAACTGTGTGTGTGTGTGTGTGCGTCTGACAGAGCGAGACACAGAGAGACCTCGATGAAGAGGACCGAAGACAACTACTAAACCAAACATCTCTTTGCATGACGTGTAGACTGAATGTGTGCGTGTGTGAGTCAGGTAAGATTTAAACTGCTATCATTTTTTGCCTAAGGTGTCGTCAACCCATTGTTCCCCTTAATGAATGTGGCATGGGACGCATAGGCCTCTTAGCCAGCTTAGTGTGTGTGTGTGTGTGTGTGTGTGTGTGTGTGTGTGTGTGTAGGTACCATCCCGGCAGCTACAGAGATCTTATCTCAGCCTGTGTCAATAGCTAAAAGGTGTGTGTGTGTGTGTGTGTGTGTTTACATCAGGCTCGGTCCACTCTAAACATTCGACTACACGTGTTGGTTCCATCTTCTGCTTGCGTCCACACTCCCCCGACTTCCTCGACCTCGCAAAGCGGAGACCATTACAACATATTTGCATTTCTAAGACGGAAGAGTCCTGAAATTCTTCATTTAAGGAGAATATTTGGCAGCCAGATGAATTTCACGTCATATTCAACCATTGTTTCTGTGAAGCGAATCCAACAAATATAGTGGAGGCTGGAAGCACAAAACTATTGGCTCCCCCCGACTCCCCCCCCGACTCCCCCCCGACTCCCCCCCGACCCCCCCCCCCGACTCCCCCAACCGCCGCGGTCTGATCTGACGAAGTGAGTATTGAACCTCCAGGAAGCTAAACAGGGCGTGTGAGGTCACACCTGTCCTTCCTTAATGGATCCATCCGTCCCATTAACCCGGCGATCATGAATCACCTCCACGGAAGTGAGCAGTGAGAAGGATGAATGTGTGTGTCTGCGTGCGTCTGCGTGGGTGGTGGGCCGGGGGGCTTGTCAGACCAGCGGAGCGACAACGTTGATGGAAAGTGAGGAGGCATCTGAAGGAATCGGTCCGATCTGACGGCCATCTTTGTACCTGATGAGTGTTGTGCCACCGTGTGTGTGTGTGTGTGTGTGTGCGTGTGTGTGTGTACTCGGGGCTGAGGTGCATCTCCATTCTTATGTTAACGTGGATTAGCGCTGTGTCCTCCCCGCTGACGGTGCATTGTGGGACCCGTCCCGCTCTGTGGGGTTGTGTCTACACCACCCAGCAGGAGTGAGTGTGTGTGTCTGTTACCTTGCTGTTCCCAGCAGGACGGCCCATTGGACACTGGCGTGGACAAAGTGTGTGGTTGTAAATGTGTGGAAGAAGGAATGTGCATCAAGAGCCAATGAAATCAGGAGGCTGCATTAAAAAAAAGTGCATTTTTTCCGTTTATTATGATAAATGAATATGTGTAAAGAAACAGGTGAGGGCATCAAAAGTTAAATGCAATCACGCCACCAAAAGAAATCATATTTAAAAATGCAGTTATACGAGTCTTTTTTTATCAGCTTAAATGTTTCAACAAAAGTCAAATACAATTCATTCGAATTTTGCCAGATTTAACGGTGCAACAGTCAAATGTTTTAAGGGAAATAAAGTATAACGTGCAATAGTTTCTTTTGCAAAGGATGCGCATGCAGGTAACGACCTGTGCAGGTAACAAGCAGAGATGGAACCGGTGCCGAGGCCTCCGGCGGGTAAGAGCCTCTTCATTAGGACGGAGAGGAGAGTAAAACACACACGGCTGTCTCTGTGTTTTATGAGCGCGTCTCGGTGCTGTTTACATGTTAAAAGCTCTTTAATAAGAAGCTGCGGGGGAAGCGGGCCGACCGGAACCTTTCATCTCAACCTGCGCTGTCACACCCAGGCAGGAGGGGGGGGGGGGGACCTTATTTATGGCTGCGCGCGGGTCGGTTCTTTGTGTGGAGCACTTACGCAGCGGGCAGAGTCAGGGAGGAGGCGGAGGAGTGGGTGTGATCTATTATAGATTACAGATTATTTGTTTGTCGGATCACATCAACGAAGAATTCCCAAATGACTCATTGGCTTTTGTTCCCCTCAAACAGGCCGACGTCCCCTCTCGCTCTGCTCTGCTTCCACCCGTCCGTGCGGATTAGAACCCACGACGCTGGTCGTGTGGTAACTGAATCAGCGGACCAGCAGACGAGGTAAACCCGACAGGGTTCCAGCTGCTGTAATCAGATTACTTTAATCCCGTTACACTGGGTGGAGGTGAGCGGAGCGTTTGGAAGCTGTTTTTTGGGGGTGGGGGGACAGGCGAAGGCGGCGAGCTGCCGTCGGTCGTCCTGCGGCGCACTTCCCACTTCCTGTCTGAGGGACCGAATAATCCACACGGGACTAAAAGACGAGTTCGCGCTCAGCTGTTGGTTACTCTTCACAGCTGGACTGCTGTAAAGTTCATGCTGCTGTGTCAACATCTGGCACGCTGTTGTTTTTCTCCTCTGTGAGTGTTTCACTGGTTTTTGGTTCTCAGCTCTTCTCATCATGCGAGGACCACGATGTGCCATCAGCACATCGTGACAACACCAGCAGATGATGATGCTGAGTCATTGGAGCCGGACGCTTTCGCTGACCCACAGTTTGTGGACGCAGTGACGCAGGTGGTTGTGGGGACACGTTGGACGCGACGTGTCATTTCCTCAGCTGATGAAGCTTCCCACGGGGTCGGCCGGGTTGCAAAACGCCCCCACTTCTTGATTCCCTTCCCACGCTGCGACGAAAACGCCACGTCGCCACAAAATAGTAACGTAATAGAATTCGACAGCAGGACGCTCGTTGAAGGCGTCTCCCCACCGTTTGGCGGACTGAGGAACAGGTCGTCGTGAAACGGGACGTCGACCTCGGCGTTGAGTTGGAGGTTAAACGCCTGCGTGTGATCGGTCAGATGAGGAGGATCCTCCTGTTGCGACCGCGAAGACCAACTGTCCGTCCGGCTGAGGGACAATTTCCAATGTTGCTTAATTGTTCTCTATGAACCCAGTTGACGACGTGAATGTTAAACAAAATACCCTAAAGTCTGTAATCACTTTACTTTTCATTATTCAGGATTAATGACCACATTTTCAAATTGGTATTTTGTATCTTTGTATTCAATTTATTTGTATTGTATATGACAAACAGGAACATTGCAAACAAGCACAAACTATATTCATTTTGTTAACTACTGCTATAAACTATATGTCATATTAAAAAAGGCCTTTCAGGTGATGAGTTATTACACTTATAATAACTATTATATGCAAGCAGGAGCTTTGACCCTCACAGGACTTTATTTTTAGAAGTAACCTCGAGCTCATCCTGCAACTTTAGTGCCACATTCACATGCGCCTCCTAAACCGGAGCTCTGAGGTGCACGCGTGTGCGTGTGCGCGTGACACTTCTGTCACGCGCACAAAGCGAAAGAGTGGCGTATTTTTCCCTTTTTCTTTCTCGCTGCGTCCCGATCCGAGGCCGCCGGACAACTTTCCCTTCTGAGGAGAGACGAACTCTGAACTCTTCACCTGCGTCTCACACACACACACACACACACACACACACACACACACACACATAGACACACACACATAGACACACCTGCTTTGAGCCGTCACACACGCAGCCAAGGCCAAACCTGCTGTAAATCAGCCCTGACACCTACAGCAGAGCATGCCACACACACACACACACACACACACACACACACACACGGGAAGCATGTCTGAACAAAGGCGAAGCTGCAGATGAGTTAAGAGTTTTATTCCCGTCTCTCTCTCTGTCCTCTGCAGGGCGTCCTCGCATCGCGCCCACGGATGGCGTTCCTCCCCTGTGGGACGATGAGAATCATTGCTGCCGCCTCCCACAAACCGTTGCCAAATGTCGCGTGTGTGTGAAGTGGTTGGGTGGGCCCGGGACTCCCAAACGCGTCCTGATTGACAGCCGCCCCTCCCCCCCACTCCCCGCAGTGTTTTCCTCTTCCTCTGTGGTCCCGCTAAGTGACGCTCCCGTCCACTCACGGTGTGGGCGCCAAGGGAACCGCAGCACGTGTGACTGAATGAATTCGTCCTCCACCTAAAGAGGGAAAAGTTTGCGACCTGCTGCCGGTTTGAGTCCCTGGATTCCAGACTGTGAAAACAGCAGCAGTTGTTGCACGGACACGAGAAACTATTGTTACGGCCCATCAGAGCCACACACACACACACACACACACACACACACACACACACACTGATGAGACGACAATGACAACGAAAGCGACAGCCTGCTGTCACCTGGCCGGGTGGGCCGACGGTTACGCCGGGGGTCCTGTGGCAGAGAGGTGAGGGTCTCATCCCAGCAGGACCAGCTCAACCCAAAAGAGTGTGTGTTGATTTGAGCAGAGCAACACTTGTTTATTTATTTATAACAAAAAAACAAGATGTTTATTTTTCAAATTGTCCGTTTTCATCGAAACTGAAGCTGCGGCGACATTCTGCCGCGCCGTGACGTTCATGCTGACGCTTTGTTTGCAATCTGAACGGACGACCGCCTCGGCCGCGCCCCCTCTGGGTGCCTAGGCCACGCCCCTTGTAGGTCACGCCCACACAGGACAGAGTGGTCCTCGGAGCTCCGGATTGTAAATCTTCAGCCGAGTCGGTCTCTCTTCTCCCCCGCAGCCGACAACTGTGCTGCATTCTTCACATGGTCGCAATGGAAAAAGGTATATCGTCTGTCTGAGCGCACACGCACACAGACACACACAGACACACACACACACACACACACCTCCCTCTTGCTGTCCCACCTGGGCTTAGAAACACGCACCCTCACTTTAAAATAACCCGTCTCGTCCCCGTGCCACCGTCTGTGTTGTGATAAGGAGTGTGTCTGAGATGTACCGACTCACACACACACACACACACACACGCACACACACACACACACACACACACGCATGCATGCAGCCCCCCGGCCTGAACAAGCAGCGAGTGGAGGGCCAGCGGCTGCAGGAATGTCAGCGAGTCAAACACAGGAACACGGACACAGAGCAACCCGAGCCGAGTCCCGGCAGCTTTGTCCTGCTACGATGACGAGACAATGACAGCTGCTCCGAGAAGAAGAAGAAGAAGAAGAGAAGAAGAAGAGGAGAAGAAGAGAAGAAGAAGAAGAAGAAGAAGAGAAGGAGAAGAAGAAGAGAGAGACGAGGGAGGAAAGAAATAGAGCAAGTGGAGGTGAAACAGGAGACGTTGATTCTACACCAGGAAATGGACTAACGGGGAAGACAAGTACGGGGAAATGCGTTAATTGTTAAGACCATTAAAACATGAGAACGTCTGCAGAGACACTAATCGACTTCATTCTTCGGCCTTATTGTCCTCGTGTGCTCACGTGTGTTTGTGGTGATACGCTATACAAATAAAACAACAACACAAAACTAAGTGTAGTGTCAAAGCGCTGTGCAGCAGGTGGATGAAAAGAACCCCCACACGCCAAAAGCCCCCCCACTGCAACGCACGAGCAGGAGCGCTGCTGCACAGTGTGTCTTCTTCAGGTCGTTGTGTGTCTCTTTGCAGTCAAATACTGTCTCATTGTAGTTTGATTTTAATTTGAAGTTATTTTATTTCTCTGTAGTTATTTCATTGTTTCTTTGTAGTTCTTTGATGTCTCTTTGTGGTCATTTTATCTCATTGTAGTTATTTTTGTGTCTTTGAAGTAGTTTTGTGTCTCATTGTAGTTATTTTGTGTGTCTTTGTTGTTATTTGGTGTATCATTGTGTTTTTTTGTTGTGTCTTTAAAGTAGTTTTGTGTCTCATTGTAGTTCTTTGTTGTGTATTTGAAGTAGTTTCGTGTCTCATTGTAGTTATTTGTTGTGTCTTTGAAGTAGTTTCATGTCTCATCGTAGTTCTTTTTTTGGAGTTGTGTGTCTTTGAATTTGTCTTGCGTCTTGTTGTAGTTATTCCTGACTACGCCACATTCCCTGACGTTTGTGGGACAAGATGAGGACGGGAGGGAGCCTGAGGGACAGTGAGACATGACGGACAGATGCAGCTTCTTGAGGAGAAAGATGATCCGAAAATCAAATCTGGTTTTCAAGCTCTGGTTCACTTTGTTCTCATCAGTTTATGATGATTAATAGCAGCACAATGTTATTCCATTCCGATTCAAAAGGACATAGAAGAACAGGTAAAGGTGAGATTGGGGGGGTGGGGGGGGGGGGGGGTTGTGAGGGAGATTGAGGCTTGAAGAAAGAGAGAGAGGGAGAGGAGGATCAGTGGAGGAGGACGGAGGCGTTCAGTTTCACGGCTCAGGGTGTCGGCGGTGAATATTTCATGTGAGATTTCTCTTGTTTCTGTTCACGTTAATTTACTCATCTGCTCTCGTTTCACTCGGCCGGCTCCACTTACGCGGCGGAGGCGTCTGGCATGCTGGTGGTGCTAACGGCCGCTTGGCTGGTGGAACGCCGGCGCCACGCCGCCTCTGACCAACCAAACATCCCGTCACCTATTCCACTTCGTCTATTCCACTTCGTCTATTCCACTTTGTCTATTCCACTTCATCTGATCCACTTCATCTGATCCACTTCATCTGATCCACTTCATCTATTCCACTTCATCTATTCCACTTCATCTGATCCACTTCATCTGATCCACTTCATCTATTCCACTTCATCTATTCCACTTCATCTGATCCACTTCATCTGATCCACTTCGTCTATTCCACTTCATCTGATCCACTTCATCTGATCCACTTTGTCTATTCCACTTCGTCTATTCCACTTCGTCTATTCCACTTCATCTGATCCACTTCATCAAATGGGTTTTGTTATTGCTTTAATTGTTTTCTTCATTTATTTTTTGAGACAAAAACTGCTCTGGCCTTCACTCACGAATAAACACACACAAACACACACACACACACAGACACACACACACACACACACACACACACACACACACACGCACACACAGGTTAAAGAGCATCTTTGTAATGACACTGGCCTGTATCTCATGGGAAATCAACATTAGGCTGAGTGAAGACTGTGGTATGACGCACTTTGTAGTCTGACACACAAAAACACACACACACACACACACACACACAAACATACACACACACACACACGCACACACATACATGCACTCACACATTAACATTAAGAATGGGCTTATTTTCAAACACAATGCAACGCAATACCTCCATTCTGATGCATTCATTTAGTACAAACTTACCCGCTCACACACACACACACACACACACGCACACACACACACACGCGCGCACACACACACACACACACACACGCACACACACACACACGCGCGCACACACACACACACACACACACACACACACACACACACGCACACACATCAACCATGTCGGTAGTCTGAGCGTGTGTGTGAGAGAAACTTAGTTGCTCATGTTACACTGAAGCCTTTTATCTGTGACCCAGAGAGCATCGGAGCATCGGAGCATCGTCCCGGCAACAGACGTGAAGATGACATGATGACAGCGCACTTTGTGTGTGTGTATGTGTGTGTGTGTGTGTGTGTGAGCCAGATAGAGACAGGTGGACTTTCAAACATTCAAACAAACTCCTGTTACACTCGATTCTCTGCAACAAGCTGATTTCCTTTAAAGCAGAAACAGAAATCCTATTTCTTTCATCGAGGTCATTGGTCACATCACCGTTTTAATTCATTTTTAATCACCCAGGGTTTCAAAATCGGGTTTGAATACATGTAGCGATGTTAGTTAACAACCGGATCCGCTTCAAGTCCAAACAATGATGTCAGCCAGTAGACAGGTTGGAATGCGAGTTTATTGCTTTAATCAGGACCGTCCTGTGGTGCCGGACATATGAGGACATGTTGGGAAACCCGTTGTTCTGTATTCCTGGACGGTGAGCCGTCTGCAAAACTTACCGTATGTTTGTTCACCTCTGACGTCACGGGAAACCAGCCGATTGGGGCAGATTTCAACCTCGGCACCGCGAAACCCGGGAAGCCTCTGTGCGTTTATGGACACTTAACGCCTCCGTATTTGGGATCAAGCTTTCTGTTTGGCTTTCGCTTCCCTGCTCGGAGCCACGGACACGAGCGGCGAGGGGGAGACCTTCCCGCTGCTTCTCAACAAGAAACACGTGAACGCTTTAACCAAAGAGGCACACTGCATTGATCCCCGTGACTCATTCACTGGGGCCGTGTTTGACCTTTGACCTGCATCGAAGCAGCAGGAGACTACTGTCCCCGTGGAGACGTAGTGGTCCAGTCCAATGGCGTCCTGCAGCCCACCTTCCACCTCTGTGCGTGTGCTGTGACCACTGCATGCACGGCGAGGACGTCAGCACTGCATCGGGTTCTTTCCACTCTTTTTTATTACTCAGCGTGACCTTTGCGAAAGACAGAAGTGCAGTGGACGTTCACGCGGGATTCGTGTTCGTTAGTCACGGGCGGCTCGGCCTCTCAACAGCCGGCGTAGGAGCACACGGAGGAAAAGCCCGTTTGCTTGTGCGGTTTATTTGTTTTCATGATGGGAAGAGAACTGAAAGTGTTAAACAACCATTTGAGCGGTGAGTCACGGCTGAAGTGAAAACCCAACGACGTGATGACGTTAATGCTGACTCGTTGGATATCAGCAGGAAAGCTGATAAGACAAATGAGAAATATCTTATTCTACAAGATGATTTATGTATTTTTAACCTGCAGACAAATACTCATTTGATGTGGTTCAACATTCTGTCATTTCAGCTGCAGGTAAAGTGATAATAACCACATGGTTCTACCGAGTGAAACATGACAATTCTTTGTTTTTAACCACAGATGAAGCGTATGTGGAGAGAGACGTTCTTCTTCCTCTTCGCACGGCCACACGGAGAGAGAAACTGAAATGCACCAATGTTACTGCTTTTGCTCTTATTCTCAAAACCACAATATTCCTTATTTACCTGAATTAATATTCCCGTTAACGCGAGGCCGTGCATATTCCCAAGACCCTAAATAAACCAGTGACGTGTATGTTCACCAGCTACGTTACCAGTTCACCAGCTACGTTACCAGTTCACCAGCTACATTACCAGTTCACCAGCTACGTTACCAGTTCACCAGCTACGTTACCAGTTCACCAGCTAATTACCAGTTCACCAGCTACGTTACCAGTTCACCAGCTACATTACCAGTTCACCAGCTACGTTACCAGTTCACCAGCTACGTTACCAGTTCACCAGCTACGTTACCAGTTCACCAGCTACGTTACCAGTTCACCAGCTAATTACCAGTTCACCAGCTACGTTACCAGTTCACCAGCTACGTTACCAGTTCACCAGCTAATTACCAGTTCACCAGCTACTTTACCAGTTCACCAGCTACATTACCAGTTCACCAGTTACTTTACCAGTTCACCAGCTACATTACCAGTTCACCAGTTACTTTACCAGTTCACCAGCTACGTTACCAGTTCACCAGCCACATTACCAGTTCACCAGCTACGTTACCAGTTCACCAGCCACATTACCAGTTCACCAGCTACGTTACCAGTTCACCAGCTACATTACCAGTTTACCAGCTACGTTACCAGTTCACGAGTTACTTTACCAGTTCACCAGTTACTTTACCAGTTCACCAGCTACGTTACCAGTTTACCAGCTACGTTACCAGTTCACCAGTTCACCAGTTCCTTTACCAGTTCACCAGCTACGTTACCAGTTAACCAGCTACGTTACCAGTTTAACAGCTACGTTACCAGTTAACCAGCTGCGTTACCAGTTCACCAGCTACATTACCAGTTTACCAGCTACGTTACCAGTTAACCAGCTGCGTTACCAGTTCACCAGCTACATTACCAGTTCACCAGCTACGTTACCAGTTCACCAGCTACATTACCAGTTAACCAGCTGCGTTACCAGTTCACCAGCTACGTTACCAGTTCACCAGCTACATTACCAGTTAACCAGCTGCGTTACCAGTTCACCAGCTACATTACCAGTTTACCAGCTACGTTACCAGTTCACCAGCTACGTTACCAGTTCACCAGCTACATTACCAGTTAACCAGCTGCGTTACCAGTTTACCAGCTACGTTACCAGTTCACCAGCTACATTACCAGTTAACCAGCTGCGTTACCAGTTCACCAGCTACATTACCAGTTTACCAGCTACGTTACCAGTTCACCAGCTACGTTACCAGTTCACCAGCTACATTACCAGTTAACCAGCTGCGTTACCAGTTCACCAGCTACATTACCAGTTCACCAGCTACGTTACCAGTTCACCAGCTACATTACCAGTTCACCAGCTAATTACCAGTTCACCAGCTACGTTACCAGTTCACCAGCTACATTACCAGTTTACCAGCTACGTTACCAGTTCACCAGCTACATTACCAGTTAACCAGCTGCGTTACCAGTTCACCAGCTACATTACCAGTTCACCATCTACGTTACCAGTTCACCAGCTACATTACCAGTTCACCAGCTAATTACCAGTTCACCAGCTACGTTACCAGTTCACCAGCTACGTTACCAGTTTACTGCTCTACACATTAAAACAATATCAGAATATCCTAAAGCCAACGAACGGAGAAAAACGGTAAAGGAGCTTTAGTTTCTGACCAACACGCCGCTTCGGCGCTTTACCGAATACACCGACCACAACAGATGGGACCCCCCCTTCCCCCCGACACACACACACACACACACACACACACACACACACACACACACAAGCTTTCCAACACATGTTACCTCTTTTCGTCAGGGCGGCTTTAGACCCTTATTGCCACAGTCAATTAGTCCGTCTGACAGGACTAATCAGCTCTCACACACACACACACACACACACACACACACACACACACACACACACACACACATCTAAACTACTCTTATATAAGACTTGTTGTGTGAACTAACAGAATTCCCAAACTGTGTTGCGGTGTGTGTGTGTGTGTGTGTGTCTGTGTGTCTGTGTGTGTTGTCAGAAACAAGCTGTGATGTCTTTTGTTTCTTTATCCGTCACTTCACACGTACTCAACGTCTTTGTGGTGCACGTACGGAGGAACAGGAGGAAGTGGGATTATTGCAGCAAAAAATGAGACGCACGTGTGACGGAGCAGCTAATAAACTGCATATTAATGTAAAAACATGACATAAAGTGAGGTGACACCCTTTTACTGCTGCATTTTCTTTCTCAGCTAAATGTTGAGTTTGAGTCAACATGAATGTCAGAAAAGTGATTTTAGTTGAATATTACATAAGCTATTTAGTGGCTTTAATTGTTAATATTCGTTGTTGTTGTTTTTTACATGTGTGTGTGTGTTTCAAACATCCCTGAATCTTATACTTCAGTAACAGCTGCACTCACGTAGCTCCAACGTTATCAACGTGTCCTTTTAAACTCTGCATATGACTGTGATGCGAAGTGTTTTCCTTCTGTACGTCTAGTAGCCGCAACATCTGTACCTGCGCACGGATCCGCCCCGAGCAGATGCGTCACGCGTGAACTAGTGCTGCTCTCAGGTGACGACGCCGTCAGCGCCATCGGGCTCCTCTGCCTCGGTTTGCAGCGAGGAGAGAAAAAGCTTTTAACAAGCAACACTGAAATCGATCCCCCAAACCTCACAGGTCGAATACTGTCGCTTAACAGCAGCCGTACGGAATGTGGAAGCCACTACAGGTGAATAAAACGCCTAAATGATGATTTTGGACATTTCCTCTCCTCTAGTCTGAATGGAAACAGAAGAAAACATATGTGCTTATTAGCTTTTGCTATTTGCCTTCATTCCTTTTGATTATTTTCTTTTTGTTGTTGTTGTTCCATCCCAAAGCCAGTGTACATTTGTTAATGCACTGACTTCAGTATGCAGCACGGGGTCCAACCCCTAAAGCCAAGCCTACCACATGTGGACATAAGCCCCCCCCCCCCCACCCCCCCATCCAATTATTGCAGAGTTCCCTGATGAAATGCAGGGTGATTTGCATGAAGGGATTGTATTCATATTCATACGCACAATGCTGCAGTTCAGCCGCACCGAGCTGCTTCTAATCAGCTTCAGCAGCCACGGCCTGTAAAGTGGTTTGTTCCCAGTCAGAGGGCTCAGTCAGCACCGAGACCACACACACACACACACACACACACACACACACACGCAGCAATCTGACTTCCTCTCTTCAGGCCACTGTCTCTCTCTGCTTCCTGAGCGTCTGACTGATCGAGAGAAAACGTTCACTTTCAACACACTTTCACTTCGTCTTCCTGCTGGCGGCTGGAGGAGAAGAATCAAGGGAAGAGACGGATGCTCCTGCTTGATTTAACCCCTTCACGTTTTACCTACCGCACCGTTTACACGCATTCACGTGTCGTCGCAGCCGTGAAGCGAAAGGGGGGTGAAGGGGTGACTGAAGCTTGACATCTTCTCGAGTTCGGACGGAGACAAACAGTCGTTGTCACGATACAAAGTCCGCGCAGACACGCCGCGTCAGCAGAATATACTCTGCTGTTTGGCTCTTAATCCGATGCAGAACTCCTGCAAGGTTTGCCAGCTTGGCACAGAAAGTCGGACTACCATCGGCTTTACGGTGAATTGTGTTCCGTTAAATCATCTCTCAGCGAGGTCGGATCCACAGACGCATTGCACGGTTCCTAGTGTGTAAGATAACTTTCAGAGCGCAAGTCCTTATTCATTCTAGAAACGTGGCATCAGATAAAAATGAAGACCCTCCCACGTTTGACCGTGTTGTTTTTGAGGGCCTCTGTGTTTCTACTCATGAATAAAAAGAGCTGAATGTAAAGAACCGAGCGGCATCAACACAACTCGCCAGTTATGATCAGGAGGAAGAAAAGAGAAAGTAACACAACATGTTTGTGTTGATTCTGTTGATGTTTTCTGTTCAGGGGCTGCAAGCAAGAAGCCTCCAGGTGGTCGAAGCTTGTCACAACCAAACTTTACCTTTATGATTTGAACCAAATTTCATTTATTGTGACTTTCTGTGCGCACACTGTGTGAAAGCTGTGTGATGAATTACATCCGAGAGCGATTTGTGTGCTTTCAGGGAGTGAAATCTAAACTCATTAAAGTCAATTCAACAAAAAAATATGTGTACTCTAATTTTTCTTTTTTTACTCAAAACTGATGAGGCCTTTAAAGTCAATCTGTCCATTGGTGCGCTGTGGGAAACGTGTTCAAGCGATTCAAAGAGACGATTTATTAGGATTACAAAACCTACAAATAATACTCTTAAAAGGCACCAGACTCCAGTCGGATATCCGTCAAAATACACTTCACTCAAATGTTCCACTCTGCCAACAATCATACATCTGGTTTGAGAGTTTGAAGGAGATCAATAAGTTACTAAATGTTTCCACAGTTCAGTAAAAACAAAAACAAGTCCAGCGCGTCACTTTCAGGGGCTTTTCCAGAAGTTTAAGATATTTCTGTAATTTTACAGACTTCTCTTCCTGAAAAAACAGTCATGCAGGCGCATGGTTCCCAACCAGTGGGTCAGGGGCCCCGCGGGGGCCTTGAGGAAGGTCGCGGCGGGCCCCTGGAAGGAGCGACCCCAAAAATTTGTGTGACTTGATCACAGGTTTCACTTCCTCCGCGACGATCTGTTTATTAACCACTAAGATGGAAATCGTATGTAACGAGAGACGTGAGTCCGGCTCCGCGTCCTCGACTAAATAAAGGCGACCTCTGACGGGGGGGCGGGGGGCGCTACCACTACGGCCCGCTGAGCGTTTTGCTTAACAAACGCTTCACAAAAGGAAGGAAACACTTTCTGCTGTATATTGGGGGGGACAGATTGGTATTTTCTCATTATTGGGGGACACACGACCCCCCCCCCCCCAAAGGATGCGGGGTTACGCCCTTGTTTCAGAACAGTTTGCAAACCGTCGAGGTTTCTCTCACAGTTGTCGGTGAAATCGCTTCACACGAAGGGAAGTGATCAGCAAACATTGTGCAAAAGTGAAAAGTGTTGGATTGCGGCCGGCTGCACGTTGGCTAACGGCGTGTTGAAAGTGAGCGAGGACACGGCACGGACGTGCCAACGACGGCGCGCGCCTGCTTGCACAAACGCCGTCGGGTTGCGGCTCCTCTCTGCTCGTGGGAGGAAGGACGCTTGTTTTTCTTTTTGCGTGAGAAGAAAAAAGGAACTTTTTTTTTTCTGGTGACGTGATTCACACGCGGACAACCTGAAATAACCGCAGTTCGTATTTTTGTCTTTTTCTTCTCTCACACTCTCTGTCCTCAACAAACTGCAGAGAAAAAAAGCAGAAAGGAGAAGTGTTTTGAAGAAGATGTGAGTGACTAAGTGTCTGCAGGGTTAGCGCTGTCTAGCATTTCTGCTACGATCGGCCTGTGACCAATATTGTTATTTTCCTCTCAAACATGTGGGTGTCAAACATAATGATAGAAATCAAATGTCCTATTGAACCTTAATTGCATTATTTTATTTGGTTTACATTTGGTGTGATGCTGAAAAATAATCATACTTTTAATTTCATAATTAAATAGTTTTTAGTGATAGTTATACAGTTTAGCAGCCTCGTCTGTGTTGTGCATCAACTGATGCTTTGCTAATGTTTTTAATTGGGCTAAAGGCTAAATGCATGCTAATCCCCAGTGTATGAGTCATGTTCACATCTGATGCTTTGTTCATTTTTAATCAAGCTAAATGCTAAATTCTTGCTAATCCCTCGTCGATGAGTCATTGATACAGCTGATTCCCTGCTAACTGCTAATCAAGCTAAATGCTAATTTCATGCTAATCCAAGGCGGATAAATCGTAGGGACGGTTTTTTCTTGCTAATTGGTTAATCCATCTAAAGCCAATTAAGAAATGTATCTGGAGCTGTGGTGTGTGTGTGTGTGTGTGTGTGTGTGTGTGTGTGTGTGTGTGTGTGTGTGTGTGTGTGTGTGTGTGTGTGTGTGTAGGGGCGGGATTGGGAAATAATCACCTCAGATTACAGAAAACAAGAATAATTTTCTGTGCTCATCAGTGTTAAACTGTCATCAGCTGTCACGACTGATGTAACGTCTTCAACCAGATGGCTCGGACTCTTTTATTTTCTAATTACTTTCCTGTTAAGACAAGAACTCGTCCTGCGGTGTGTGAGCGCAGGTGAGCTGCACGCAGGTGAGCTGCCCTCGTGGATTAGTAACGGCCGTGAGATGCGAGAGACAATCGTCACCTCGCAACAAAAGCACGTGGACAGCGTTGCGAGGTGTCAATCACCTGAGGTGTCAATCACCGACCACATTCTCCTCCATTGTTGCTATTGACGGCAAAAATCGTTACCAGACCGGAGAAGACCGAAGACACGGAGGAGAGGATGCGACGAGTGACGCTTTGAAGTCTCGAAGTCTCAGTCTGTGTGTGTGGCATGTACATGTCAGTCTGTGTGTGTGTGGCATGTACATGTCAGTCTGTGTGTGTGTGGCATGTACATGTCAGTCTGTGTGTGTGTGTGGCATGTACATGTCAGTCTGTGTGTGTGTGTGGCATGTACATATCAGTCTGTGTGTGTGGTTGAATGTGGGAGAATGTGACTCTACTGTATATATGTGCGTCCGCACGCCTTGTTGTCTGTCATTCTGCCCGTGGGCAACCACTGTTTACTTACACAAAGCTGAGCAGGGGTTACACTGTGTGTGCATGTGTGTGTGTGTGTGTGTGTGTGTGTGTGTGTGTGTTTGTGTGTGTCGGTGGGGAGGCCGGGGTGTTGGCAGTCATTGGGTTCCAGCGGTTAACCCCTAAACTTTGGATGTTTCGGGGGAGTTTGAGTTCGGTTTGGGGCATTTGTGCATCTGTGCTGGTGTGTGGGCATATTATGTTCTTTATGGTGAAGAAACATAAGGGAGGGGGGTAAATAGTGGTGGGAGGAAAGCGGGTGAGGAAGTAACTCCAACCCCCCCCAACAAATACCCAACATATACCCCCCTCCCAAGAACGCCCTCACACCACCACCGGAGGGAGAAGAGGAGGCTGCTGGACCACAGACCACCCAGAGAGACGGAGACGGAGAGACAGACATCAGGACGGGAGTCGGGCCGCTGGAGAGCAAATCCAAAGGGTAAAAAAAATAAATATCATATCAAAACTAAAGGAGGGAAACCAGTTGAAAAGAAAATTAGAGGAAGACAGACACAGCCAAAAGAAAATGGAAATGTCCAAGTGAATAAACTGAAAGCAGAAACATGCAAGAGAGAAAGCAAAGGCGCTGAACATTTACTCTTATTCTTTTTTTAGTTTTACCCAAGAGTATAAAAAGAAAATGTTTCAACAGTGCACGTTACAACAAATGCACAGATGAATACACAACAAACAATGGACATCGCAGCCTGAAGACAACAACTTTACATTTACATTACAGGTCATTTAGATGACGCTTTTCTCCAAAGCGACTTACATTTTTAACCCGTGGCTTTTACACTTTTTTGCCCGAGGAGCTTTAGGGTGAAATAAAGGGTCGTAAACATGGACACAATCAAAAGAGTCCGGGTGACATGAAACGCCTTCACACACACACACACACACACACACACACACACACTCTCTCTCACACACACACACAACGAGCAATTGCTGTAACAAGCAGCAGAATCCATTTAGTTTAGTGCGCCATTTATGGGACACATCACAACCGGGACGTATAAGGACACGTTGGGACACATCGGGACACAAGAACAGGAAGCCAGTGAAAGAAGGCGGAGGGAAGTGAGACGGGCGGAGTGACTCTCCGTCTCCATGTGCCGTCGGTCCGGAGGGGGAACGAACCTCCGCTGGTGTCCTTCTTTATTTCAAAGACGTTGGCAGACAAAGGAGGTCTGTCCGTCCCCGAGGCCTGTTTCCATTCTCCGCTCCCTCTGGACAAGCGCTGGGTCTCATCCACCCTCGTGTGTCCCTCACACAAGTGTTATACAAGGACGACTTTTCACATGTTACACACGTTTAAAACATCAGGGCAACATCAGGGCAACATCAGGGCAACATCAGGGCTTCCTATGTTTTAGTTTGTGCGTCTGCGTGGTCACTTGTCCACACTTCTATCGTAACTCACACACAATGTAAAGTGAACATGCGTGTCTCTGGGCTCTGAATGTAGTGATGAATATGTAGTGATGTGTGTGTGTGAGTGTGTGTGTGTGTGTGTGTGTGTGTGTGGGAGTTTTGTGTTCACCACATCAGTGTTATCAGTAGTGTGTGTGTGGTTTTCTACACGTCACCGCTGCCGCCTCCACTCTGTGTGTGTGTGTGTGTGTGTGTGTGTGCGCTGTACACTTCTTGGAGTTATACAGCCTCAACCGTCAGTAACTTGATCTCCACCAATAAAAAATGCTCCTACGTATCAAGTGTGAGAGACTGATGGAGGAGACCTAAAATAATAAGTCATATTTACCTACTGGAACAATCACACGTCCACAAAACCATGTTGCTTTTTCACCTGACAGTATAATTCAATATAATTTAAATGAAGTAATTTAACATTCATATAACATTTTTCAGTACACATTTCGCTTTTGCTCTCAGTTTTAGTTTGACAAACGCGTTCCAGACTCCCGGCTACTTCTCAGGATTCATTCAATGAAAAAAGGGGGACTTTTATAAAACGATCAATGTGTTGAAATATTTTGATTCATTGTTTCCAGATGATGAAGATTCAACATCGGCCACCAGGAAGAGTCATGAAGAATTCTCCGCCGTCACTTCCATCTCAACGGGACTTCTCCTAACTTTCCTCACTCTTCCCTGTCTGACATGGAAAGAGCAGAATGTATTTTTTCTCTTTGGAAAGTCCCTCCATGCATCCAAGTCAGTTACTTCCACGTGTCCATCTGTCTGCCGCTCTGAGTCACGCTGCCATCACGCAGCCAGACGCCGGTCAGGTGGTGCACGCGCTCAGTGGATGTCCAGTGTTTATCAGCAGGCCTCAAGGTCACCTTGTAGACCTTTTGTCAAGGTGAAGCATGCTGGGTGTCCTGTGGTCACCACATTGGGGGGTGTTTGCACCTGGTTGAGGGCGAAGTGCATGGATGGAACATGTGGAACATGGTGGACGTAGTGGACGTGGTGGACGTGGTGGAACATGGTGGAATGTTGTGGACATGGAGGACGTGGAGGAACGTGGTTGACATGGTGGACGTGGAGGAACGTGGTGGACATGCAGGAACGTAGTGGACATGGTGTACAAGGAGGAACATGGTGGACATGGTGGAACGTGGTGGACATGGTGGACATGAAGGAACATGGTGGACATGGTGGACGTGAAGGAACGTGGTGGACATGGTGGACATGGAGGAACGTGGTGGACATGGTGGACATGGAGGAACGTGGTGTACATGGTGGACATGGAGGAACGTGGTGGAACGTGGTGGACATGGAGGACATGGAGGAACGTGGTGGAACGTGGTGGAAATGGTGGACATGGAGGAACGTGGAGGAACGTGGTGGACATGGTGGACATGGAGGAACGTGGTGGAACGTGGTGGACATGGTGGACATGGAGGACATGGAGGAACGTGGTGGACATGGTGGACATGGAGGAACGTGGAGGAACGTGGTGGAACGTGGTGGACATGGTGGACATGGAGGAACGTGGAGGAACGTGGTGGAACGTGGAATCCTTTATAAAAGAGCCTTAACTTTTCCTGCTCATTTCATGTATTGTTCTTCTCGAACTAGCAGGTGCTGAAATGTTGTTCTTCATAGAGGGAACGGTCCAGCTGGTAAGTTCTCTCCACCTCATATTTCCTTCAAGATAAATGAGCAGACTCTCTAAAAGTTGATGGATGTTTCCAGCATCAATGTTCCACAGATGTTACAAGAAGTGGAAAAGATGAGTTGCTGCTGGCGAGACAACACGCCCTGTTCTGTGAAGAGGTGCAGCGGATGTGACATTCATGTTTTGTAAGTTTATTTCTTCATTTGTATTTTTTATTTTTGAGAAATTCACAGTTTAGCTTTGTATAAATTCAGCGTATGGATTAAGAAGCAGGACGTCTTCTTTAAATCAGACAATCATCTGTGGTTCGACGCTCAATATCTTCATTTTTAATATCAGGTGACGTAAACAAATCTGGAGGAAGTGAGTGTGTGCTTGTGTGTGTGTGTGTGTGTGTGTAGACGTTTTATTTCATGTTGTTGATTGTGTGGGCTTCACTGCTGCAAGTGTTTGTTGCACATAATGTACGACGGTAACTCAACCTCGCCTCTCCCTCTCTCTCTCTCTCTCTCTCTCTCTCTCTCTCTCTCTCTCTCTCTCTCTCTCTCTCTCTCTCTCATTAAGGGTGCGTTTGTTTCAGGGCGTCTTCACTTTTTTCACGCTTTCACTCCCCAGCTGTGATCGGACCAGAACATTTCCTCATGTTTCTGTAACAGTCTCTGATGAAGTGCTTGTGTCCAAATGAACACACCTCCAAGTCTTGAATAGACAATATTTGATGTTTTATATGCAGGGAAAATCTTTGAGTCACTCACTCACTCTGAAACACATTCAATGAGACAAAACAAAAGCCCTGTGGAGGTCTTCATGGAGGAGGTCTTCATGGAGGAGGTTGAGGAGGCCTCGGTGCGTCCCGAACAGACGTGATCAATGGAGACGTGTGGAGGGAAGAGGAGGCCTCAAAGGAGAGGAAAGCAATGCGCTGTTATTGTGATTATTGATGCTTTGAAATCAATTAGCTTTTTCTCATGTCAAGATATGCTTCATTAGTTCATTGAATCTGGAAGAAGAACAGTGACTCCTAGAGGTACGGTAAAGGGTAACCCTTTTGTGTCAGCATCAAGCAGCATGGCGCTCTGTGCCTGTATCTTCAGGGCTTATTAAACATGTGTCTTCATCGTCATCACTGCCTCCGAGTGGCAATGAGGTGTGAGGAGGAGGAGGAACACTGAGATGATTCGCTGGTGTGTTCGGCCTGTCGTTGCCTGCCTGTCCGGATCGGTTTTTCCTCTCCTGTGTTCGTAACGCCACCCCACGCCTACTCAGGGTGTGTCCATGTCTGTCCTCGCTGCGTCCTCTTCCATCCGCTGCACGTGTGTGTGTGTGTGTGTGTGTGTGTGTGTGTGAGATCGGGCTGTTACCCCCTTGCTTTCGATTGTGTCTGTCTGAGAAGGTGACTCACGTGCGCGGCTAATCGCGGCGGCTTTACCTGAGATCAGCGCTCATTGTTGCCCGTGTGGAGAAAGGAGAGGCCGCGAGACGGAGCTCCCAGAATCAATGGGACCTCAGAAGCCGTCTGGCTCGCGGCCCTTGTTTCCCAATGAGACCGCAGACAGGGCGAAGCGGGTCGATATTAAAAACCCGATAGAGGGATCATTGTTTTCAATTCATTAACAGACGCAGGGGAAACAATTAGGAGCGTTCTCCTCATTGCTGCGGTTATGAGGGTAGAAAAAGGGGTTTTGGATATTTTAGGGTTGGATCACGTTAAGAGCACTGAAGGAAATGTCCCTTTAGCTTAGACAATAAGCTGGGTGGTTGAGCTGAAGTTCTATGGAAAAGCCGTAGTTTGTGCTTTCAGAGGATTAACGGAGCTTTAATACGCCGTCCACACCCAAACACGGAGTAATGCGCTGGTCAACATACAGGATCCTGCAACGGTCTTCATCTGCACAGGACAACGAGATGTTTTACTACCCCCCCTCCCTCTCGCCCGTCGCCCCCCTCCCGCCTCCCCCGTGTGTGTGTTTGGTCTTCCTGGTCCGTCCTTTCATCTCTCAGATAACGAGGGGCGAAGGTCCGTTTGAAGTTGGCGTTTCTCCTAAAACCAGTGGGCACACCTGGAGGCCCAATTGGCGGTGTTGTCTTCCAATAACACAAACGCCCTAACACACACACACACACACACACACACACATGCAGCGTCCCCTCCTCCTCTTCTCGCACACACACACACATTTCAATCGTCACATCAAAGTGTCATGACTACAGGGCTCGGAAAGACTAAATACAGTTTACCTTTGACTCTCGGCGGATCGGCTTCCTCTGCACTCGCACACAACTGGAAACGCACACAAACTCACACCACGTTGCACTGCGAGGACACTCGTTGACAGAATGCGTCCCGCGGCCCTGTAGATCGAATCAAACGCCCTCACTGTCCCCACTGTGGTCCTCACAAAGACAGTTGCACAAGTATGCACACACAGGTTGGTTACGTGTTGCTGGCAGTTAGTTAGTTAGTTAGTTAGTTAGTTAGTTAGTTAGTTGTCTTTAACATATTCGCTGGTGTCCGGTTCCTCTGGTCAGGGTTGGGTGGCGCGTGCTGCTATACCATGACTCCCCTGACAACGCTCAGCTTACCGGTGTTTACATCTGTGTGTGTGTGTGTGTGTGTGTGTGTGTGTGTGTGTGTGTGTGTGTGTGTGTGTGTGTGTGTGTGTGTGTGTGTGTGTGTGTGTGTGTGTGTGTGTGAGTGTGTGTGTGTGTGTGTGTAATCCTCCACTTTGCAAGCACAAACAGGGAGACACACCAAGGAAGGTTTAGGGTGCAAACGGTAAATTTCAGTGAAATTAGTATTTTCTAAAGTTGTCCTCGTAGTGTTTGTTGTTAAAATGATTTAATAAATATATGAAAGTGGAGATAAAACAGTGCAGTTTGTTGTAGCTCTGATGGCTTTGAATGAAACCTTTGAAGGCCAAATGGACCCCGGACTGGGAGGATGTCCTTCCATGGCCGACGTCTACGAGATGGCGTTTTGTTTTGTCACCTCCTTTTAATACTTTCCTAATAATTCCAGGTGAAAGCATCAGGACAAGCAGGTGAAAATACGCGACGCGTCGTGAAGAAGATGCGGTGAAACGATGTCACATTAACGATGAGGAAGCAGGTTACACAACGCCGAGCTCTCACAGGGTTTCACCACAACATCACGGATGTCAGATGTCGTCTCTCCTCGCCGCGCCCTCGCGGCGCACGTGCAAAGACAAACACAGCGGTATTCAAAAGCACATTACTAAACAAGAACTTTTAGTTACACTCTCACCGTTCAAAGTGATGTAAGTGCACTGCAGCGCAGGTTTATTCTGGGTCGAGTGAAATAAAAATGAAAGGAATAAAGTACAAAAGATCAGATGTTGATCAATTAAATTATATACGATGGATTTTTGTAAATATTTTATGTCAATAAGAAACATGGATTTTGAATAAAGTATTGATATGTATTCATTGTTGTATATTAATACATATACCTTTATTTACTCAAACGGGACAGGCCTCAACAGCCCATGAATAACGTATTTATTACATTATTTATCTGTGTCTGAAAATGACTGAGCCTTCATTTTTTATGGAAGTAAATAAATAAATAATATATTTTAGAAACCTGCATTATAAAGTTGAGGCGCTGGGAGACACAGACAGGGAATGGAAGTTGGAAAATACAGAATTTCACTTTCAGCGATGAAACGGACACACAAATAATTCCAACATGGCCGCCAGAGGGGACGTTCACATCTATAAGTCAATAAGTGATAATCAATATACTGTGTTGCTACAGATTTTCTAGCAATTCATTCGTTGGGGTTTTGGGTCAAATGTCAGAGTGTGAATTCCCAAATGTGTCATGAGGGCAAACGCTCCGACATCACGCGAGATGTTTTTGTCTGGCTCACACACACGCACACACACACACACACACACACGCACACAGCAAACAGCGCTCTAGGAAACAGTTCGTAAACATGTTGACGTTGCGCTGGCCAATCAGAGCGCAGGTCTGTCACACGCAGACGCAGGTGGTTGCGTGCTGTTGTCACACACACACACACACACACACACACACACACACACACACACACACACACACACACACAGAACGGTTAGCCACTGGTGGTTCCCAGAAACAAACCCAATCACATGGAGATGAAAGATGAGGCCCTCAGGACACACAACACACATCTTCTATAACTGTTACTACCCGACAGACAAAATGCTGCTTCCAGTTACGCAATCATCTGCGGCGCACGTTTCTCCTCGCGGGACTTTTTCAAGCTGCTGATTATCACGTTTAATCAAACCTTTCCTTTTCCGTCGACCGCATTCAGCGCTGTGATTTTCAGGCCGGGAGAACCATGATTACCAATAACAGACATGATTATTTCATCTCTTTTCAGCAGGTTTGGAGAGACCAAAACACAGCGGTTGCGTCATCCCGAAGTGACTCAGATGAGCAGCTTCCTGTGAGCTGATATCGTGGTGCCGGCCTACAACATGTCATTAGCCTCAGTAAGAGCACCGCGGGGTCGTATCATCGCTCGGGCACAACCGTCATCAGACGTGGGGAAGGAGTTGAGGAGGCAACAGAGGTACAAACCATGAAGCACCCTGTGTCACCCGTCAAGCTGTCTGTGTGTCTGAATTCAAATCAATGAAATCCTCAGCAACCTCATGTGTCTCCATGTGTGATAGTTTACGGAAAAATGTTTTTTTTTTAAGAAGAAGGCCTCCAGTTTGACAGATTTCCCGTCGCAATGTTGTGGTTTTATCATCCTATGAACCCTCACAGCGTATTTGGAATTGTGAGGACGGACGTAGAGGCGCTGCGTAGCGCCGCCCTAAAGCGTCCCCTGCTTTATGGTCTGTTTGACTCTACACGGACCATAAATTACTAAATGAACATCATGTTGTGTTGAAGAAGACCTGAAACTAGAGACTGAGACCATGAACTCTTTTTTTTTACAGTGGGAATAAATCAAGAGAGAAGTAGAGTCATTTCCTCATAGACGTCTATGGGAGCAGAGGAGTCGCCCCCTGCTGGTCACTACAGAGAAGTAGAGTCATTTCCTCATAGACGTCTATGGGAGCAGAGGAGTCGCCCCCTGCTGGTCACTACAGAGGAGTAGAGTCATTTCCTCATAGACGTCTATGGGAGCAGAGGAGTCGCCCCCTGCTGGTCACTACAGAGAAGTAGAGTCATTTCCTCATAGACGTCTATGGGAGCAGAGGAGTCGCCCCCTGCTGGTCACTACAGAGAAGTAGAGTCATTTCCTCATAGACGTCTATGGGAGCAGAGGAGTCGCCCCCTGCTGGTCACTACAGAGAAGTAGAGTCATTTCCTCATAGACGTCTATGGGAGCAGAGGAGTCGCCCCCTGCTGGTCACTACAGAGAAGTAGAGTCATTTCCTCATAGACGTCTATGGGAGCAGAGGAGTCGCCCCCTGCTGGTCACTACAGAGAATGCAGCTTTAAGGCGTCGGCTTCCGTCAGCAGAACCGAAGGGTGCTGGATGTGACATGTGTGCACAGTGCGCCGCTTCTGTGTTGTGTGTCGGCGTGTGTCCTTGGTGGGAGATGAGTTGTGGGAAAAAGGGGGATTTCTGCCCAATCCCACTCACGACTGGCGACCCTTAAATCAGTCAACGCTTTTGGCCCCCGGGGTCAGGGCAAAACCCGATTGGATGAAAACCCACTCTCCCTATCCGTCTCTCCTTGTCAGTGTCATTTTACGCCATGAGGTCAGAGGGATGATGAGAAAAAACAGAGGGAGGGATGAGGGAAACGTAGAGTAGAGATGGAGGGAGCACGATGTTCTATTTGCTCCCTCCATCATCGCTCAAACACACATCCAAAGAACAAAATCCAAAGGGGGGGGGGACGAGGAGAGAAGATTGCCACAGAAGTCGGTGAAAGGAAAAGGTGAGAGGAGGAAGGAGGAGGGAAGACAGATGCCATAAATAAGATGGAGGGATGGTCAGAACATGCCAATGGCGAGGAGAGAGGGGGCAAGGAGTGAGGGAGGCACGCGAACGTCACGTGATCATCCCTCTTTGACTGACAGGTTGCTTAATTAAACAAGGAGCCTGTTGTGCAGCAGGAAGGAATTCAAAGGAAAACAAAGAGTCATTAACTTTCGCCTGATCATTAGTGAGTCTGTCTGTCTGTCTCCAGGTGTGGCTTCTCCCCCCCCCCCCCCCCCCCCCCCACGCCCACACCCCGTATCAGCTGTCAGACCGGCTGACTCACCTGATGGATGTCTGGCTATTAATGATTCACACACACACACACATGTACAGTAAACACGAAGCTGCACCCACATGTGGGGAAATTAATTGCTTATTGCTGCACGGCGAAGGACAAAAACACACACAGACACAAACACAAACACGCACACGCAGATTAAGGGCATTCCCGCGAGCGCGTGACTCAGCGTCTGCGAGCCGCACGGGCGCAGACTGAGGAATGTAAACAGCGGCGGTTGCTGGTTCGGATCCCCGCGGAATGTGAGAGGCCAGCGGCCCTCTGGCCCGTTCGCCCTGCAGCGCGTCCTGATCTCTCTCTCTCTGTGCAATCCGACAAACAACATGTTGTGGAAAGAAGCTTCTCCACGTGACGGTCTCCGGGCCGGGGTTCACTCGAGAGGTACTTTGTGTTTCACTCGAGTGTTTTTCCATTTGATTGCACTCGATTCTTCCATCCCATCCCGGGCCGCAGCCGACTTGTTGCTTCTCTTCGTTCACCTGAAAGCTTCAGAGACGTTTGCATTTGTCTGTGAGTCAGGAGGAGACTTTAGCGAGAAGCTAACGTGGTTGTTTGTGTCTCTTGTGTCCGTTGCCGGCTCAGTGGGACGCTTCGCTCTGCACTTATTTATTATAATCAATAAGGTGCGTTTGTCCGTATCGTCTCTTAATAAAGAATAAATGATGAATTACGGAGCAGACGTGGGGATGATGAGAAAACCAGAACTAAATGAAACCGATGAAGACGCAGCTTCACACATGTGTCTTTGATAACATTTATTACGGCCCTGTTCCCTTCAGCAAGGAGCACGCTGCTAAATCCTCATTATCGTCATTAAAAAGATCGATTCCACCTGTGTTTACCGGCTCTGAGCCGTTCAGACGACTTCTATTCACCAACTATTCATCAACTTCTTCCTCACTCACATACGAGGATCAGAGAAAGTGCTTTTTTTACCAAAACAACACAACAACACTTTGAGTAACGTTGTGCCCGAAAGCAAATAGCTGCTCACCAGAAACACACTGAAACCCTCCCAGTAAACAGTCTCCATTTACTTCAGTACATTGTGAACGCTCAGTGACATGCAGGCGAGTTGGGGGAGGAGAGGTGGGGGGGGGGCAGTCTGGTTGGTTTTCCTGTGTGTGCGTTTTTGATGCACTTGTGCGTGTGTGTGTTTTCCCACTCATTCATTCCCATCCCGCTGATGCAGGTGCTTCAAGTCCTTCATTCACAAAAACAGGCTGTGGCGGGTGGAGGAGGGGTGGGGTGGGGGGGTTGGGGGGGGGGGCAAAGGAAGGATGTTGCACTTCAGCGGAGCAAAGAATGGACGCATTGTGTCTCACGACGGCACATTTCTCACACTTTTCTCCTTTTTTCTCAAGTGGCCTCGAGCGGCTCGCGTTCACAATGTTGAGAAACGGCGGCTGAGTTGACTTCCACTCATTAACCCGATCGGGGGCCACGTTCAGTCAGCAGTCAGCAGCTGGAGACACGGGGGGCACTTCATCGTGCAAAAGTGAGAATAAAAGTAACGCCGGCTCAGACTCTCTGAACGCCGTGTAATCGTTGCTGAGCCCCAGAGGTCACCGGGTCTTTCCTTCCTCATTGTTTCAAGTGTTTCCTCTTGACAATGTTGCAGTCAAATAAGTGCTTCTTCTTCGTACACATTTCATTAATAAATGAAAATGTTTTGCCGTTGCTGCTGGTTGACGGGGGCCTTTAGGAGACAGAACCGACGTCCAGATGTTGAACCACGATTCCCAGCGAGCCATTTGTTTTTCCAGCTCTTCATGTAATTGAGTGTGAAATGTCCCTAATGACTCTGCGTTGACTCACACACAAGCACCCGGTGGGATTTACCCAACGTTACCTGGAATCATGCTCGTTTCTTCCAATCCATTCCTCAGAGATGACTCATCGGTGTCCCAACGGGCGCTAATCCCCGACCATTGATCTCTCTCTCTTCCTCCACACCTTGGCCGCTCATGGACCACATTGCCCCCCCTCCCCCGCCCCCCCCCCAAACACCCATACCTGAGTCACCCCTCCCCCCGCGGTGACCACAGCCCGAGCCGCCCGGCTCAGCGGCCTCGGGCCCGCAGGCGCGCTAGCTTAAGCTAGGCTAAGCTAACAATAGCCCCGAGGATTACCCTGTGATGAAACGGTGGTTTGGAGAGTAATTAGGGTATTTCTAGCGTATTTACCCCCCCCCCCCCCCCTCCTTTCTTTTTGATCCACACGGATTGCTTTTGGATGGTTTCGACTCGGTGACTCGTGTGCGGTCAGACGCCACGGATAGCAAAACGTGGGATTAGCTAACCGGGGTTTGTGTCGTCGCTGGATTGTTAGCGGTGGTGTGATTTCTCTTTAAATGACTTGTGAGCTTCTATCGCACACACACACACACACACACACACAAATAGAATAACTGATTCATACACGGGGCTAAATAAAGCGGCAAACATCTGGTTCCATGTCTTGAAGATCTGTCGTGTGACTGAAGTCGTTTTAACTAAAGAGGTTGTTTCACAATAACCACAAGTGATATTAGCAGAGGAATGTGAGCTCACACCCAAATAAACACATTAACACATAACTTCTGTTCCTGTATAATTGGAGCCAAATAATAAATAAATGCACATGTTAAAGTTGGGGTGGCGACTGGTGGCAGACGAGAGGAGATGTAACAGAAAACACCTGAAAGGTCCATTTGCTGCTTTCAATCGGCTTGTCTTTTCTAAATAACAATACAGATATTAAATAACTGGTAATCTGCATCAAACCTTAACAGCAAAATAATGAAGCTTGGAGTCAATAGCAAAAAAGTGCTTTTATACTAATGTTTTGTGCTCTAAACGGTTTAATCAGGTGGTTCTGTGTTCCAGTACAGGACGCGTTTACATTGCAGCTGCAGAGAAAAATAAATACTACATGTGTTTTTCTACGCTTCATTTTTTCCTGCTCAGTTTACTTGTACAATTGTATACTTTTTGAATTATAACAACAACCTTCAGTGCTAAAAAGAACATCTTTATCTTCATCTTTATCTATTTTTATGTATAGCTACCTAGGAATTTCTGGATGTAGGCCTCTATGCATAGATGTATTTAAAAAATCAACACTATTCCCTATTGTTCAACAAGATATGACATGTACAAGATAGTAACATTTGAACAGCTGGCAAAGACAAATACGTCAATGATTTTATCAGCATTCAGGCTTTGACTGGTGGGACAGAAACTTAACCCAACTCAAAGGAACACCTTTAATGGTATCTCACTGGTGTTTATCAGGGGATGGAGTTCCCACTGTAGTCACATGATACCAGAGCTCCTATCGCTCTCAGCATGTAGTTTCTCCAGCGACGTGTTGACCCTCAGCGGCCTTTCTGAGGTAAACTGTTGAACAACCTGACATACTTTAAGAGGGCTTTTATTGTGAAAGGTGAGGTGGGGAGCAGTGGCTCCTTTGTTGAAATAAGAGAAATAAAGTTGATAATCGAGCGCGTGTGTTTGAGGTATTTGGAGGGTGAAAAAGCCCTTTAATATGTGACAATGGAGTAAGTAATGAACCCAAGCGATCACAATGATGTCGGCCCATTTCACAGTATGACCACAAACCATCAACCTGATGAGTTCAGAGGAGAACAAAAACATCTGTTTGGAAGGATGGTAACACACGTTAACACACACACACACACACACACACACACACACTCACTCATGGCAGACGTGTGGTCATGATGGAAGTCGGTTTGAGGGATCCATTCTGTCCGACCATCCTTCCTCATCCTCAGCTTTGACTCAGATCCACCTTGTGTGTGTGTGTGTGTTTGTGCGTGTGCCTGTGTGAGTTTTTGCATGACATTTTTAGAAAGTGAGGACATTTGGTCGCCTCCTCGGCCCTTCAAAGAGCCGCGTGAGGGCGGGGCCTCGGTTACGGGGTCACGGTTTGGTCTGAGGGTTCAAGGCCCGAAGGTAATGTAGTATTTTGTCCGCGAGTGTCGCCGCAACTTCAGCGCGAGCGCGTTTTCTCCGTGTGCGGCAGGTCAGAAGATTCCTTTCTACTTTTTTTCGCTTTGAAGTTTCCATCGAAACGGTCCCACTTCTCCGCTGCGCACGCACACAAACACAGATGCAAACACGCGCAGATGTTGCGAAGGCACTCACTCACCAGGCCGATCAAAAGACACGCACACACGCGCGGCAGATGGCGCACACGCAGGCACACGACGCGATGTGTGCGTCTGATAGACGGGGCCCGTGAGCGGGCGCGGAGGAGGAGCTCCGGGTTGTGGGTCGGGTGTTTTGTCGCTGCAGGATCCTGCAGACACACAAACATCCCGCGGCAGTAATTACCCGTCTCCGCCGACGCTGGCGACTGACGGGGGGGCCCTCTCAGCCAATCACGGGCCGGGGAAAGGGCCCGATGGGTGTTTCTTTTGGTGATCACGACAAGGGTCGTCGACCTCACGTTTGAGGCGTTTCATTTCAAAATAAAACAGATCAAAGCAGAGGATGCAGTGGTTTCCTCCGGCTGTTTTCGTCATGATGAAAACATCGGTGTGACGCTGCAGAAATCGGAGGATCGCGATCGTTTACTGTTACTTATGTGAGTATTAAAAAACGAATGCTCTGCAGTTTGTAGATGCCGCTGTGCAATCCAGGAAGAATAAAGACAGCAGAAGCCCACGAGGCGGATGAGGCGGATGAGGCAGATGAGCTAAAATAGAATAGACTGCATTTTGTGCCCCGAGTAAAAGGAGAAGTCAACGTTAAATTAACCGTACTTGACGCAACGTCACAATTATTTTAACACAAAGCATATTTTTTTCCACAACCTAAACACAACTGAGTTCTTTTTTTTTCTTGAAGGCGTGGCGTGTAAACGCCGGGAAGTAACTGTCGCACCCAGGTACCTAAAGCTCGACCCGCATCAGAGCGGCACCGAGCGGCGGGCCAGAGAACGAGGGAAGCGGCGAGCTCGACGCCGGAGAGAGTGACCCGCCGACGCCTTTGTTTACCGACGTCAACAGGAAGCGCACGCGGCCCGCAAAGGAAAGGATTCGGCCCTTTGAATGTCAAGGCTGTGAGAAAAAGTGGGCTTCAAGCTGCACTGTGTGTGTGTGTGTGTGTGTGTGTGTGTGTGTGTGTGTGTGTGTGTGTGTGTCACCGTGTTGTTGCCATGAGGCACCTGCTGCCTTTCTTTTCAAACCACCAGTAAGGGTCAGAAAGAAGAAATGAATACACGGATGTAATGTCATGTGACTTTACGGGTTTAGTGAAATCCCCCAACATGTGGGTCTCAGGCCCCCCCCCCCCGAGAGGGGGTCTGCGAACGGATGAGCCGGGGGTTCACCTCCATCCGTTGCACAGGTACAGCTAGAGTAATGTGTTTCCATGGGAGGCTGCGTGGCGTAGGAGGCGGAGCCTGGGAGGAGGGAAGCGCCGGGTCGCCGGAGTGAGAAGCAATGCAACCGTTTCTAATGTTTCATGAGCTTTGATGTGCACACGTGTGCCCAGCCGTGATCATACAAAACAGACACACACGCAGAGGAGTTATGGATGTATACACATGAGCATGTGTGTGTGTGTGTGTGTGTGTGTGTGTGTGTGTGTGTGTGTGTGTGTGTGTGTGTGTGTGTGTGTGTGTGTGTGTGTGTGTGTGTGTGTGTGTGCACGCTCTGGAAATAGCTCTGAACAGGAAGTCTAAATCCAGCCTGGACCAGGAAGAAAAGTGTGTGAGAGGAACAAACAAATCAGGAAATCCTAACACCCCCGCACACACACACACACACACACACACACACACATACACAGATCATCCTGATCCCCTTTATTGTGTCTTTGTGTCACATGCCGATATTTGATTTGTATCTGATTTAATATTGATCACATTTCTCTGTTTACCTCACGAGGTGCCTTGTTTTGGAGGGCGGGGGGGGGGGGGGGGGGGGGGTTATATTTACATATGAAGATAATGCAACAACACAATTAGTTCCAAAGGGGATTTCCTGTCTGATGAGTTTGGGATGAGAGGACAAACAAACACACACACACACACACACACACACACACACACACACACACACGCAGACACACACACACACACACACACACACACACAGAGCGTCCGCTTCCAGCCGGCTCTCAGTAAACGTCTCTACAGTCGGAGCAGCATGGACGCACAAACATCTCATACGGAGTCAGCAGCGCTCTGTGTCATGATGGCACACACACACACACACACACACACACACACACACACACACACACACACACACACACACACTGACAGAAAAGAGGAAGTAGACTTCTTTATTTCCCTGAGGAACTGTGTGTGTGTGTGTATGTGTGTGAGACAGGTTCTCAGGCCGGCCGGTACTTCCTCCTCCTCCTCCTCCTCCTCCTCTTGCTCTTCGTCCTCCTCTTCGTCATCTTTTGTCGTTTGTTCCTCCTCCAGCTGGACTCCAGACAGGAAACAGATGCCGCTCCCCCCGCTCTTCCTCCCTTTTCTCTTCCCCCTCTCCTTTTTCATCTCTCTCCCTCTTCCTCTTTCTCTCCTCCTCCCTTCCTCCCTCTCTCCCCAAGTCTTCTCCCCTTTCTCTTCCCCTCCATCTCTTTTCTAACTTTTATACCCTTGTTAATTTTTTCCATCTTCTCTTCCTCCCCAATCTGCTTGTAATCTCTTATTTTTTCTTCGTCCTTCTTTATCTCTTCTTTGAAACTGGACTTGTTTTGGGGTTTTTTTATTGGTTCAAAACACTTAAGATAATTGAAATGTGACAGATGAAAACAATTACAGAGTAAATGCCGTACGTTTAACATTCAGGATGAATTACTGTCGGCATCGCGGGTCATTGTTAAACCTTTTATCTACATACTATTACTGCATAGCATCACATATTCCATATTCTTAATAAAAAATGGAATCACTCTTAATGAACGGACAACAGCTGTCGACCGGTACCTGAAAGAGGAAAATCGAACAAAACAGAATAAAAATAACAAAAGCAAAATGCTGAGACGGTTTGAGTGAAAATCTGACGAAGGAAGAAGGAACTTTAGAGGAAACGGCAGACGAGGACGAACAAGTCGTCTTGGTAACTGCTGCTGTGTGTGTCTGTGTGTGTGTGTCTGTGTGTCTGTGTCTGTGTGTGTGTCTGTGTGCTGGTGACAGAGAGAATGTGTGCAGTGTGTGTCGCCACCTAGTGTTTATGCGGATACTGCAGCTGCAGATAATAAACATTATTGATGCTCGTTTCCCAGTCGGACGTCCAGGTGAACGTTCAATACCTGGATACTCAGTGTGACACTCGGTGTGACACTCGGTGTGACACTCAGTGTGACACTCGGTGTGACACTCAGTGTGACATCATCCTTCATGACGTCATTTGTCGCTGTGCTCGTTCTCCTCTCCCCAAAAGATCAGCCGTCAAAAGGTCTGATGGTCGCGACGTGTCAAACAAGGGAACATTGGAGAATTAAGAGGCACATGAGGAAAACCATGCAGATGTTACCACTTCCCTCACAGAGGATCCGTTTCGGTTCCTTTGTGCAGCCTGATTCACTCCAGAGGCTCCTAAACGGCGACTCTGTGAGGGGCCACAGTCTTCTTCTGCTCCAGGGTTCAGTAGGAAACCTCCGCGTCCCCGAGTTAAAGATCCGTCCCAGCTGGCAGGAGAAGGTCGTGTTGACCTTTGCGTTGCCTCCTTGGTTTGTGGAGTGAGTGAGTGAGTGAGTGAGTGAGTGAGTGAGTGAGGGGGGGAGGGAGGGGTGAGAATGAAGCATCTGTTTGAGGGAAAGTGCAACTCGGCTCTGTGGAATTGAGTCAGAAATGTCGAATCAATTTGTTTCACAGAATTTGTGTCTGACTTTACAGTCTCAGCGTTTGACTTCATGCTTGGAGGTGTGTGTGTGTGTGTGTGTGTGTGTGTGTGTTGGTGCAGAATTTCAAATGTTTGCTCTGAACTCCACGACGGAGCACGACTCCAAAACGTCGGGCTGGACGAGTTGGTATCGGCAGCGCCGCGTTGCTACCGAGGCCCGCCTTCATTCCCACTTGACCCCTGGAGGTCAGAAGCATGCGGAGTGACGCAGAGGGGTCTCCCTCAGCCCGTCGCCCAGGTGCTGCTACCTGCGCAGGTGTTTGGAAGTGAGGTGGAAAGACTTCACACTGCCTTGGGGGGGGGGGGGGGGGGGCTCTGTTTGCCTGACCCTTCCACGCCCCCCCCCCCACCCACGCTTTCGTACGCATTAAACCGCTCATACGCTCATCGACAGAGCGCCGAGGTGGGAGTGAAACACGAGTCGAACCTAAAAACAAGAGAAATCAGTTTTTAAAGATCGAAATCTGCAGCTTCCTGCAGCCTTTTTCAAACGTATTGTGTCTTAAGCAACAACCGGGGTCGAATAACCTTTGTTTGTGCATGTTGCCAGACGAGGACAAGGAACACTGGGTTGAGTGCTGGGAGATGTGGGAGGGGGGGGAAGGGGGGGATGTCTGGATTTATGGTGCCGTGTAATCCTTCCAGTAAAACCGGTCCAGGGTAACTACTACAGTTTAACTCAACATCTGAATGAATCAGAGTTTCCAAGTATCCCGCTCACAGCCCGCCTCCTCTGCTGACACACACACACACACACACACATGCACGCACACGCACACACACACATCCTCTCCCGGAGCCACAGTCAGAGGAAGCAGCCGGGAGCTGTGGGCTGCTCTGAATTATCATCCAGCGGTGGTTGCTGTGTGCTGGATGTTCCGTGGATGCTGCTCCTGTCGCCCTGAACCCTCGTCTACCTTTTAATTAACATCCTCCCTCTTTGTCTCATCCTGTTTTTCCCGTCCAGCTCTTCCACGCCAAGTCGTAAGCAATCGGTGACATCAAGCGAACCCCCCCCACCCCCCGCTTGCTCAGTCGCCTCCACGCCGTCCCGTCGAACCAGACGAAGGATGTTACACTTTCTCCGCTTTGTGCCTGCGAGGTCGGCGACTTAAAGTTGAGCGTTTTTCTGCTAATGATGCATTCTTTGCTCTGTGCAGGCTGGATGTCTGAGGCTCGTTAGCGGCGGCGGCTCACGCGTTTCCCGGCCATGTTTGAGTCTGCAGATTTACACAGAGCACTAATCTAATCTAGTCCCGACCTGAAAGGCCTTTGGGTTTTTTTTATAGTGCAGCTAATAAATAGGAGACTTTCAGACCACAACGTCTGCTTTTGATGTTGTCTGAATCACACACGATTTCTGAGAATCAATTCGTCCGACCACACGACATTATTATACATTATGACCGTATAAGGTCATTTCCTAATATCATGTTGCGCAATACATTTGAGATCAGAGCTGCTCCAAAATCAGCAACACAGCGTCTGATTGGATGAAGAATCCCAGGTTTGACTTTGCGCAGTGATTGGTCTGTTTGGATGGGAGGTGCAAAGGAATCAATGAGCATAACAAAACGATATATATATATATATATATATATATATATATATATATATATATATATATATATGACATCAGAGGTTGGTTTTATTTCAATAACTTAATAAAACATTCATTATGTTGAAATATTTGATAAATATAAAAATATATACAGTTCTCTATTTTGGATGTGAGCATATGAAGCCCCCCCCCCCCCCCTCCTGGTGTCGGGGTTACCTGCTGGTCATCTCAGGGGCCAATCACAGCACTCATACATCACGTCTTTGTTAGGAGGAAGTCATTAGGGTGGTGCAGCGACCCAGCCTTGACCCCACTGAAGCTGCATTAAAAAACCCGACCCCGGGGGGTCAAGACGGGGGGAGGGGCTCTGAGTTGGCCTCAGCCAATCACAGAGGACCTGGACATGCAGCCGTACAGGACAGATTCTGAGGTTTCCTATGTGTGTGTGTGTGTGTGTGTGTGTGTTCCACCAGTAACTCTTATTCTCTCACTAAAGCTTAACATTTAAATTCCTAATTGGATTTGGCACATTTTCACAGTTGAAAATACCAACTGTTGTGGATGCATGTTCTTGAATACATGACTATTCTGTACTTGCTGCTTCCTCTCGGAACAAAGAAACGAGTTGTACAGTTTTTCAAGAATACACCCTTTGATTACATTTTGTACAAATTCATTTCTAAAATTAACCTTCTTCTGACTTCTATCACCGTTCATACTGTTTTCACAATGCGTTACGCTAAAACATAATAACATGTAAGACCAACCCCGTCATCAATATTCATTTGAAAGTGTGTTTCGCTGTTTGCATTCTGCTTTTCAAGGACTTAAGGATCATTTATTGGCAATGACTGTAGTCATAATCAATTTATGCTACACGAGGAAAGCATGAGCCAACACATTGTCTTCTTTCTTGTAAAAAAACACAAATTAAACTCACCACGTCCTCAGCAGCGTGTACTTATTCCGTTAGCCGTTAGCCGTTAGCTTTCCTTTCATCCACTCCCTGTAGATTTATAAATGTAAACGACAGTATTTCAGAATTTTACAATATTTCTTGTTTTTTGCCGCTTAGCACCTCTGGACCTTGACCTTTGACCTTTGACCGGTGTCTTTCTGTGGCGTGGCGGTGGACCCGTTGCTGGTACTCACTTTCAGCGGACGAGCCGATGCTTCGCCCTTTGGGTGTCTGTTTGATTGACAGGAGGCGTAATGTGGCGCCGGGGCGTCCCCGTCCTTTACCCCCCCATCTCCCCTCTTCACCTCTCCTCTCAACTTCCCCTGCCCGGATCCCCTTTCTGGAGGTCAGAGGTCATTCATTAGGATGCCCTCCATTCCTGATGATACCCACATATACAGAGAGTGTGTGTGTGTGTTATAACCGACACAGGACTCGAGCAGGGGTTGTGAGGGCCGGAGAGGGTTGACAGCTACCATCAGTCTTTAAACAACCACACACACACACACACACACACAGACGCACACTTTGTCCCCGGGGGCCGTGGTGTCCTCACGTTGCCCTGAAAGGGAGTTCAGCACTGACCGGTCACGCTGATGACAGAAGATGTGACGCCGCATCGGTTCATCGCCTCAAACCGAAGCGTCTAACACTCAATCAGGTGTTTGTTTCGTGTTTAAGTCCTCACGTCTCTCTTTCCGAGCTGGGAACGATGGCTGCGGGTTGTCAGCTCACCGGCCTGCGTCGGGTGGACGGAGGCCGACGGCAGCAGACTGGCGGCACTGGGCGGCTCCCAGTAGGAATGCACTGAAATGTGTGAACCAGGGAGGTGCCGCTGGAAACAGGCTCCCAGTCCGCCGTCTCCTGTGGGCAAACAAAGGTGCAAACGTCTTCATTCCCAGTGAGGACGAGAACGTCTTCATTCCCAGGAGGACGCAAACGTCTTCATTCCCAGTGAGGACGCAAACGTCTTCATTCCCAGTGAGGACGAGAACGTCTTCATTCCCAGGAGGACGCAAACGTCTTCATTCCCAGTGAGGACGCAAACGTCTTCATTCCCAGTGAGGACGCAAACGTCTTCATTCACAGTGAGGACGCAAACGTCTTCATTCCCAGTGAGGACGCAAACGTCTTCATTCCCAGTGGGGACGCCGGGTGCTTTTGATGAGAAGAGCTTCTGTGTGTTTGGACGCGACGCCTCCATTGGTCACCGACCAAAGAGCCCGTTTCCTCAGAAACAAGTATGTTTCATCGTTTGGTCAATAAAAGGAGTTCGATCATTTTAGGAGGAGGAGGATGAGGAGGAAGAGGAGGATGAGGAGGGGGAGGAGGAGGAAGAGGGGGAGGAGGAGGAGGAGGAGGAGGAAGAGGGGGAGGAGGAGGAGGAGGAGGAGGATGAGGAGGAAAAGGGGGAGGAGGAGGAGGAGGAGGAGGAGGAGGAAGAGGAGAAGGAGGAGGAGGAGGAGGAGGAGGAGGAGGAGGAGGAAGAGGAGGAGGAGGAGAAGGAGGAGGAGGAGGAGGAGGAGGAGGAAGAGGGGGAGGAGGAGGAGGAGGAGGAGGATGAGGAGGAAGAGGGGGAGGAGGAGGAGGAGGAGGAGGAGGAGGAGGAAGAGGAGGAGGAGGAGAAGGAGGAGGAGGAGGAGGAGGAGGAGGAGGAGGAGGAGGAGGAGGCCGGTTATTTTAATGCGCTGATTAAGCAGCTTAGTTTCTGCCTCTTAACAGAATTGCGTAAAAATGTTTTTTTTTTCATGGCCCTAAAAAACTGAGGAACACGACGGTTTTAAACTTTGGCAGCATTCCTCACAGTCCATTCTGCCCCTGAGCAAGGCATTCGAACTCTGACAGCTCAATGGAGCTTTCCTAGCGGCCTCGGTAGCGAATAAAACCGTTTAAAACATGAAAACATTTCCGGTAGAATACGTATCTAACCGTCCTTTTATCTTTCACACACGCATGAATCACTCCGTCAGTACGGCCCGCTCAGGGTTTTGCCCCCTGGTTGAGTAATCCTGAGTGACGCTGTGCACCCGACACTTTAAGTATAGCCTTCCCGTGTCGTCTTCTTCTTCTTCCTCCTCCTCCTCCTCTTCTTCTGTGGTTGCACGGCGCTGCGCTGCATTGTCTGGGCCCAGTGTGACAGTTTGATGAGCCATTAGTCGACATAATTTATCTTTGTGTTCTCTCGGCCTGCAGACTCTCTGTCTGCTGCGGGCGGCGGGCCTTTGTCCTGGCTGCACACACACACACACACACACACACAGGTATAAATGCATACACAAACCACGGAGGAGTCATACTCTGACGTGTTTGGGTAGAAGGCGCGGCGTTACAAAGTGTGAAAAGTTCAAAGATTATGAAAAGTGGCAAAGAGGGAGGTCAACGGAAGATGCGTCAGGCTTCCGTGTTAAAGACGTGAGCGCCACACGTGTTCACCGCCGATGTGATCACTCGCAGAAGCTTTTTAAACAGCGCCACGTGATCACAAACTGGAAGTTTAGAAGAACAGTGCAACAACTCAGTTGTCAGATTGCGCCTCCATGTGAAAAAGTTACATAACTTCTGTATTGAAGTCAAATTCTGCAGCTGTTCCGGACAAAAACTCAATCCTTTGCTTCCTGCCAAGAAGATTCGTTTAGAAAAACTCCAATGAGGCAGAATGTTCCGTTTTTCTGCTGGACTTTGGGACGTGGTGAAGGATAGATGAGGCGATCTGGTTTGGGGGCAGATTGTGACCTCTGACCTTCGGGGGGAGATCGAGCAGCGGTCACGGCGACGACAGATCCTTACAGAGATGACACGCTACTCAAACTATGGAATCGACTTAGTTTGAAACAATTTCGGGGTCAGTCGGCGGTTCTATTGTCACCGAATGGAACTGTGCTGTTTTGTCTACCACTTGCGAACGAGAGCTTGTGAAAACGTCCACATTGTCCACCCGTCTTTTGTCCAGTTATCACCTCTGAGTGGACATGACACGTTTCACGCGCGGTGGGTTTCTTTTGAATGCGTGCACCTGCTCCGAGAGGAAAGAGGGAGCCGAGGAGACGAAGATAAGAAGCGTACAGTCAATGTTGGGCACATCTGGGATTAGTCTTAACCTTTCTGAAAAGGGTTAATAGCCGACGAGGCAACGCTCGCTTCTTTCAAGTTCGGAGCGCGCATTCTTCCACAGGCCCCGCCCCCTCGCTTCTCACAGCTGGGACACAGTGAGGGGAGCGGCGAGGGGCCCG
Organism: Gasterosteus aculeatus; assembly: GCF_964276395.1. Taxonomy (NCBI): domain Eukaryota; kingdom Metazoa; phylum Chordata; class Actinopteri; order Perciformes; family Gasterosteidae; genus Gasterosteus; species Gasterosteus aculeatus. The sequence continues at coordinate 1,524,233 of NC_135707.1, forward strand.
TCTGCCAACCCCCCCGGCTCGATAAGAAAGGTGAGAGGTAAACATTGACCCGAGTCCTATCGCCGCTTGTCCAGGTCCATCCTTCACAGGGGAAACTGTGCAAACAGCAGGGGACGCACTGATAACTCTCTTTCACTCCGGGCCGTAAAACGTTGAGTATCGCCTGATAGCGAGGACCAGACCCCTCAGCTCAGGGTCCTTGTACCGAACAACATCAACACATTCCGCCTCCCACCTCTGAGCGTCTCATCCATTCACCCGTCCATGATCAGGGGTTTGATGTGAGAGAGCTCTGATTCGAAGTGTGCTTTTTGGTACTATTGTTTTTTAGGAACTACTCTAAGGCTCGTTTCTGCTGCTGGACGTGTGAAAAACAAAGCCCCGTCGCAGCAGGAAAGGCGGAGGTGGCCGGGTGTTGTTGGGTCGCCATCAAACCTCTTGGTAGGAAGGTGGAGACCGACAAATAGTATTAGATGGTTTCTTGTAACCGTGACCACTGACTTTTCCTGTCACATGACGGATTAACATTGAAGTGTTGCTGGTGTTCAGGTGTATATCTGGATACCAGGTAATATCAGGTCAAAGACCCGTTGTTGAAAGTCCTGATTGGCCACTTCAGACTGAAGACTGGAGTCGGAGAAGACCTGTTCGACCAGATCTTTTTGACAGTTGACAAATGAATGAAACGTTTCTAAATAGCTCAAATGTTCTCAAACGATATCTGATGTGTTACAAGATTGCGTCTCGACCAATACGATCCGACTACTTACCTGCATTCCACCACAGCCTGCTGGAGTACGATTGAGTGAGAAAGCGTCTTTAAGCGGCATCATCTGTAGTGACCAGCAGGGGGCGACTCTCTGGTCCCACAGAAGACGACTCCACTTCTCCCTTGATTTATTCCCTCAGTAAACATCGTAAACATGAGTCCATGGTCTCAATCTCTAGTTTCAAGTCTTCTCCACTACAGCATGAGGTTCATCTTCAGTCAAACAGACCATAAAGCAGGGGGACGCTTTAGGGCGGAACTACGAGCAAGTGTCTACAAACCAACTGGTGACGCGATGAAGACTTTGTCCACTTCCTCTATGCGGCCTGTCCGTAAACCACAATGCCTCCTAAAACAACGTCTTCGCCCACACTGAATGCGTTCATCCGTTCATAAGTCCATTCATCTTGTCTTGGTCTTCACCAAGTACCTTTTATCGCTGATCGCTGCGTTGCTCTCGGATGGAAATGCTGTTGCCGTGTGAAGTGCAGGTAAGACGACACGTGTTTCCGCTCTGTTTGCTCTCAACTTGTTGCTTCCAGTCCGTACGTTTCATGATCCCGTCTACGTATTTTCAAGGTTTAATTTAATTATTTTTATTGAATTCCTAGTCTAGACAATGAGTTCAAACTGAACCAGAGAGAATTACCAATGTGGACGTCTTTTGGGGCCCTCTGCCATTTTTAAAGTAACAATCACTCCTTTAAAACTGTTCCCTTGAAAAAAAGACTGTGCTCAGTTCCATTAAAAGCTCAAACCGAGAGCCTTCTTCAGCCCTGTGGGACTGGAGGTGTAACCAGCGAGCAGCTCCAGAGGCAGAAGAGTTGCAGGGAGCCGGGAAACCCAAACTGGGAGGATGAAGATGAAGCAGTAAAAGCACAGAACAAGGTTCAAACAAGAGAAGAAAGCTGATACGAGATGACCCGTCTGTTAATGGCTAACTGGATCGGTACACGTGTAGACAAACACGGCGCCCTCCTACACCGGCTTCCCCTGTAAGCAAACATATGTGCACATAAAGAGGCATTTGTGCACAAATACATTACCAGAAGAGAGAAACGTTGCTCCTCAGAATTCTGTCTGTTTCACTGACATTGCTTCAAAGTATTCTATTTGAGTCTATGTGATCGATAAAAGTTATAAAAGTCGCCTCCAGCCGCCTAGGGCAGGACTTTGAGTTATCGACCCTGTGTAGGACGATTGGTTTCACACATACGGACAAAGCTTTATTACCCCATCATGTCAGAGAACACACACTCGTGCATGCGTGTGTAAACACTTTCTAATGAACACCAACGTCAGGATATTGAATCTATATATACATACATATATATGTATATATATGTATGTATATTATGTGGTCTGCACATGCAGTCTGTGAACCAGGAAGCGCTTCAGGTGGGCACATTTATTCATCTCTGTCTTGGAGGAATTCACAGAAGAAAGACGAGCTGGGATGCTGGCAAGGTCTTTAGCTTAGAAACAGACTTTACCATGAGGGGGGTGGGGGGGCAGAATGCCCCCCTTTTGGAGAACAAGCCTGTCAGATATGCATGCATGAGAAGCTGCCTCGTGCTGTGCTATCTTGTAGAACAACCAGAGGTCCGTACCTGCCTCCCCTGCTGAGAGTCTCTGCAGCTGCCGGGACTCACGCAGCCCCCACGCGACCGGCTGGGCCGCACCCCCACCCCCCTCCTGACTGGCACGACTTGCCCACTGAATTCCTGGCAGAGTTATTTGCTTTTCCAGTGTCTTTGTGGTATTTCTGGTGGGTTGCGAAAGCTTTGAGATACACCACCTGATCTCCAGTCAAGTATGAAGTTCAATAAACATCGATGGGAATTCTGACAAGAGCCTCCAAGAACATCAGTATGGAAGGTGAACTTCTCATCTTCTGTTGGATGTAGCCAGATATTTTCCACATGCATCCATTCAACATCAAACAGTGAAGAGCCTCTGTGGCTCTGTGAGGTTGTTGTGAGGTCTGTGTCGCCTCCTGCTGGTCGGACATCGCAATGTGTTCATTCATCACAGGGCAATTTACCAGAGGAAAGGTTGAGCACAAAATATTGTTTCCTTCCACTTTTAATCTCATGATTTCACTTATGAAAGTTTTGGTATCAGCCTGTCGTTTGCCCCGCCCCCCCCCCATTGGGGGCGGGACATCATCTCCACAGAGTGCTGCAGGGATCCTCCTATTGGATGATGCACCATTAGAGAAATTAAGCTCTGTGGCAAACAGGTTTATGAGGCTTTATGTTCCGCAAGATAATCTTCACATATAAACACATTTTTCAGACAAATTACCAACATTTTTGAAAATATCCACTTTCTGCCTAACTGAGCTGCAGAAATGTCCATCTGACAAGCTGCTGTTGCATAATTGAGCCCTGTGCTTCGTGTCTCCAGACAGCATTGTGCGAGGTCCTGAGGCTGCACTGAACCGTAAATGCTGGTTCGCTGTGTGTGTGTGTGTGTATTGATAAAGACAAAGGGTGCGAGTTTCTGCTGCACCAAGAGCCCCTCTCTGCCTCCTGGAGGTTCATCTATTCAGGGTAAAACGTCAGGATGCTGAACTCTGAGAGAAGCTTGCAGAAGTGTGACATTTCAGGGGGATGGAGAAACTCATCTCTTACATTAAATTGAATAAAGAACAAATCTCCCTTAGTGTTGGATTAGAATACACATACTGTCAGGACATACACATCTCAGCCAATTATCTCTGCATACACACAGGACACCTCAGACTAATTATGTTATACAGACTGTCAGCTTGTAGCCCCGCCCTAAAGCGTCCCACTTTATGGTCTGTTAGAGACCTGTCAATCATAGTAAGCCCCGCCATAAAGCAGCCCTTGCTTTACGGTCTGACTGAATGGAGCATAATTCACTAAATGAACATCATGCTGTATTGGAGACTTGAAACCGGAGAAGAAGCATCGGCTTCACTTAGCAGACCTGGAGGTTCTCAAACTACACTAAAAAAAATAAAAAGATAATTCTAAGTGGAACTCCGACCAGTTTCTCTTTTAACTAAAATCTAATCTCTAAAGCAGTGACTAACAATACATGATCGATGCTATTCGTCGCATTACTTTAGAACACTGCACAGTTTGATAATTAATGCCACTTTGAGGGCCCATATTGAGTTTCTCCAGACTGCGTTGTGTGCGGTCCGATAAAGGCTTTTAATCTGAAAAGCTTCTTCGTGGGGAGTCTCACATGTCTGCGCTGCAGAAGTCCAACAACAAGTCAGCATCCTCAGTGACAGTTTCATGCGTTTCTCAGACAACTAAATGTTCAAGAACACGTGATTAGATTTTAATACCACTTTGGTTTAGATTTTTTTTAGAGTCAAGGCCTGAACCTCCTCAAGACTGTTTAGAGACCAGACGGGTGAGCGGATGAATTCTTTATTGAGACTGATGACCACAAAGACAAAGCGGCGGGTTTCTACGATTAGGGTTAATGTCTTGAATGATTTGTGTAAAGAGGTTATTGGTTAGACTTTCTTGGCGGCTTTGCGGGAGCTTTCGACGGCGTCGATGAAGAACTCGTTGCAGGCGACGGTCAGCGCGGCGACCAAGACGACGAACTCCTGGAAGTCCACCTCCCCGTCCTGGTTCTCATCCAAGTCGTGCATGATCTTCTCCACCACACAGGGGTCCTTGCTGGCCTGAAACAGAAGAATCATTTTTAAAGAGCAGATTATTATCGCTCCCCCACTCAATCTTTAGTGTGTTGTATCAGAATGAACTTCTCATATGGAGAAGGAACTGGTCTTTCGCGTCCAGTGACGAGACCTAAAGTCTTACTGTAAGATGACATTAAAACAAATATTCTGCAAGTCCTGTTTCTGGCTTCGGTCTGGATTCTCACCGACAGGAAGTCAGCGAGTTCCCCCTGCAGAAGGTTCTTCAGCTCCCCCCGGCTCAGCTTGTACTTGTCCCCTTCTTTCCCAGAGTAGGAGTGGAACACCGCGATGAGGCCCTCCATGGCGGTTTGCAGCTGGGTAGCCATTGTGCGGTCAGAAAAATCAATGCTTAGAAGTTAGTTTCTGCAAAAGGAAAAAGAAAATTTCCGTTACTGTTTTGACCAAACGGAGTAGATTTGTCTGCAGAGGACAATCAAATGTTTCAGTGCAAGAGGACAAGTAATAACTGCAGGAAGCAGAGAGGTTACTTTGAAGGTCAGACGGGTTTTTATGTACCGACAACTTCCTGCAAATGGAACAAAAGATTGACATGGAAGTTATAAGTGACCTGCTGCCGCTTAGATTCACCCTGAGGAACAATGAAACGGTTTTGATCTTTAAGCTGCACTTTACAAAAGGTTTAACCTGATAAACTAATCGACGCCTGTCAGAGGACGTGCAGTTGTTTCAAGCAGCGCGGGAAAGCAAAGGCTGCATGTTTCAGTCTTCGCAATAAGTTAAAATTGCATTTAATATTCATATAGTTTAATGCAGGAATTAAATGTTGGTCAACAAAAAGTCAGTTTGGAGAAAGATGCACAAAACTTCTTAAAAATATGGAAAAGTATTTTGTCATAAAGGTCTGAGGCCATCCATCCCTCGTGGTACCAACCTGCTGAAACTTCATTCGCTGCTGAACAGTCAAGTGACCAGAGGCACAGTTTGTCCATCAGCATTCACAATGCCATGATCCGCTTTGTGAAGGACCAGCATGACCTACCAGCTGTAACTGGAGAACGCATCCCACTCAGGAACCTAAAGTTCTTTAAATCGTCGCATTCCCTCCTAAATGCATTTATTATTCCCATGACACAAGAGACCGACGAAGTTGAAACGGTTAAATCCAAACAAAATATCCAAACTTAATCCTCCTTCCCTTTCACTAAAAAGACACCAGAGCTGGAGGGGGGGGGGGACGCTGAGTCATTACACCGCCACCCTCGATGAACCAATGGAGCACGAAAGGACAGACCTCCTGCAGCTTGCACACGTTACCTTACATGAACTACACCTCAAGAGGAGAACGGTCATATTTCACCTTTTGGGATATCTGGTCGTTTGGGTCGACACCGGATTGTCTGAGGAGGCTCGTCCGTTTGAGGGGACACGTGTCTGATTAAAGGGAGACGTGCCGTCATTAATTGTCCGATTGAAGGGAGACGTGCGGTCATTAATAATGCAGCGCAGGCGTCACAGTGAGCATGAACGGTCTCTGCAGACCGAGAGGAGAAAGTGCTCCATCACGCGCCCTCAGTCAGGCTCCATGACGTCCGTTACTCATTCACTGCAACCGGGAGCTGATTAAACACCTTTCAAAGGCTAGTGTCAATCAACGGAGGCTCAGGCTAAAGCACGAACTGTTTAACCAGACTGCAATTATATGACAACAAATAAAAAGAAAAAATGATGAGAACTTCATCCTGGTCGCTAATTAATTTCTTGTTCTACTTACAAACAACGCGGGACTCACCTGAATGCTGCTGGTGGAAGTGGCTCCAGTTCTCATCTCATGAGTTATATGCGCTCCTCTCACCTGTGTGCAAATGAGCGTGGATCTGGTAAGCTCCTCCCCCTGGACCGCTGCACAGGTGGGCCGCCGGGCCATGTAAGGCAATCACAGGCGCTTTACTGCCGCTGGTCCCAACTTTCACCTCACATGGCAGGAGAAGCGAGGCTGTGGCCAATAACCCAGCATGTTCAACTCCTGCTACGGAGATATTCAACACACACGGACTGATCCCAATCACACCGTCCACAGGTGTTAACTCATCCGTGTAATTTAAAGAAAAGTATTTTATTCTATCGTCTTTGACACACATTGCTATTTGATATTTTATCTTTGTTTGATTTCATTTTCAGTAATTTGAAGCGAGCTTTACATATATAATTCACCAGGTGAACATGCTAGACCAAATGCAACATTGTTACACAATATATATATATATATATTTATATATATATATATATATATATATATATATATATATATATATATTAAATGCCTCTAGGGATTAAGCAGGCGAAGGCCGGGCTTCTGGGAGAATTCAAAGCGGTGGGGTTGATTTACATCAGTATCTCCAGATCACCAATATAAATGCTTTATGGACATTTGCATGCTTCCAGTTAAAGACCTAAGTGCGTTTGATACACGAATGCAAAAGAGAAAACAGTTGCAGTAGTTATGAGATCATCTCAATTTCCCTCTCAGGGCAGAAAGGTGAAACATGACCTCAGACAAAACTCTCACAAAGCAGCCTGTCCCGGATTCTGTCTCCCCCTACACAAGCATTGTGATGATCCGCTGTCTCCAGTGTTCACAGACATCAACACCTCCCTGGAGACATGCCACGTACCAGCCTGCTTCAAGGCCTCCACCATCATCCCTGTCCCCAAGAAGCCCAGGATCACAGGACTCAATGACTACAGGCCCGTCGCCCTGACCTCTGTAGTCATGAAGTCTTTTGAACGGCTAGTCCTGTCCCACCTGAAGTCCCTCACCGACCCCCTCCTGGACCCCCTGCAGTTCGCCTACAGAGCCAACAGGTCTGTGGACGATGCTGTCAACATGGCCCTCCACCACATCCTCCAGCATCTGGACTCCCCAGGAACCTACGCCAGGATCCTGTTTGTGGACTTCAGCTCTGCTTTCAACACCATCAACTCTCCCAGCTGCACGTACCCGACTCCACCTGCAAGTGGATCACTGATTTCCTGTCTGACAGGAAGCAGCACGTGAAGCTGGGGAAACATGTCTCAGCCTCTCGGACCATCAGCACCGGTTCCCCCCAAGGCTGCGTTCTTTCCCCTCTGCTCTTCTCCCTGTACACCAACAGCTGCACCTCCAGCCACCAGTCCGTCAAGCTCCTGAAGTTTGCGGATGACACCACCCTCATTGGACTGATCTCTGGTGGGGACGAGTCCGCCTACAGGTGTTGTTTCCGTTTCCTGGGCTCCATCATCACCCAGGACCTCAAGTGGGAGCTGAACATCAGCTCCATCACCAAGAAGGCTCAGCAGAGGTTGTTCTTCCTGAGGCAGCTGAAGAAATTCAACCTGCCAAAGACGCTTCCAGCACCCTGCTGCAAGCTAAAACGATTACTTATATTTATAGTTGGACTGTTAATTTACAGATATCTTTATTTTTACAGTGTTTTGTACATACTTTTAAAAAAACAGAAAAAGTACTGCAAGAAAAGTTATTTTCCGTAAAATGAGTATATTTTTTACAGTGTGGCCCTTTTCTTGCCCCAATACAATGTTTCCAACTGTTACATTCAGCTGCATCATTTATGGAAACCAGAAACCTCCTTTAGATTACAAATAGAGATTACAATTAGAAAAAAAGAAGAAACCCTTTCTTTGACTTACTGAGACCAACTGGATGTGTGAAAGTAAGCCTGTCATCTCTCTTTTGTGAGGGGAACCAAAGTAACCCTCTCTAATTACTGCTTTTAAAACCAACCACAGAGACCCACCATGACCCGAATTCTGTAAGCGACCAGACAATAAGTCTGGTACTGGTAAGTACAACAATATGGAACGCTCAGCAAACAAATGATGATACGTGTCTGATTCTGGGCCAAATATTTTATTATAATATTTAAGTTTAAGAAGTAGTTTTCTTTCTCTCATCAGTACAGACAAGTTTAACATTAACAAATGAAGTAAACAACAAAGGCATCGAATCAGAATAACATGTACTTGTAATATCGCTTGAACCTTTAGAACAGCGCTTGTTTCACAGTAAATACTCAGCAGCTATTATTTCACAGCAACATTTTAAAACAACATATTTCTGGCATATTTAGAGTATATTGATGAAATTAATCTCTGAATCTCTTTCCTCTCTCTCAACATGAAAATAATGAGTTCAAGGGTGTCATCTGCTGGCCATTTGCAAACTGCACAATGACACGTAAACCTGTCTTCAAGTTGTTACACAACGACTGCATGTAAGAATGAAAAGGAAAATAACTTCAGAGAAACATTCAGCTCAAGTTTAAAAAGCATTCAAATCGGCACGTGCAAGTTGACTTAAAAAAGGGTCTAAAGAGAAATGATCAGCAGTGCAAACAACAGTGGATAGAAATACAAATATGTAGACATAGGAAGTACAAATCTGTTGTTATTTGCATGAAGCCCTTTGGGAAGTATCGTGTGACCGGTTTGGCCATTGACGTGCTCGTGGTCTCCTGAGCGTGACAGAGCACGGCGCTCTCACAATGCGGCGCTTTCCCGCTGCCGCGCTTCTTACCTCGAGTGCAACACGGGGGATCCCTTTTGCGGCCCTTTCAGAGCCGATCGCGTGGCACTTGGCCTTTTCTGAGACGGCGCAGAAAAAATATCTTTATCTTGCTAACCTTTTGGTCAAAATGCAACCATAGGGATTTGTCTCTGATTTGACTGCTCAGTGACATTCCGCTCGTTCTTGGGTTCTGCTTCTTTCTCCACTCTATGTTTTGCTACTTCCAGGTTCGGGTCTTCAATGAAGGTCCCAGTCACAGAAGCGCTTCCTGCAGAGGACGTTCGGCTCTTAACACTGTGAGTCCTTTTCTGGGTCGCTGTTGGCTTGCCCAGGACACCTTTTAGCTGGGTCCAGAAAAAGGCCTGCTGGTTGACCTGCTGGGGCCACTCCAGGTACGTCTTGGTGCGCAGCATCTTCTTCAGCTTCAGGTACTTGCTGGGCAAGGAGTTTGGATCCATTGGTTCCTTCACCACCAGTATGACGTCACTGAAGGTCTTTCCCACTGCTCTCTGCTGGGCGAAGTACAGCTCATAGTTGCACCACTCGCTGTTAACGAAGTGCCGAGAGAGAACAAATATTACCTGAGAAGTGAAGACAAAAAAGAGGCGTTGATGAAGAAGACGTTGATTATATTTGCTTTGTAATATTGGGTTCTACATTGTGTTTTTTGTGTTCCGACCCGGCGGCCATGTTACCTTACGACTGCTTTCAATGTTGTCAATGATGTTATCGATTATCCACCTTCCTGGCATGAAGTCCCTCTCATGAATGCACAGACGATAGGAGTTCCCATTGCTCTCCAAACAAGGCAGGAGCTGGTTCCTCACCCAGTCCGCGTCAGAGTGGCTGTACGATATAAAGGCGTGATAAGTAAAAGCTCCGCCTTCCCCTGCCGCTTTCTCTTTGTGAGCTCTGTATTTGGCCCTGACGATCTGATACGTGGCTTTAGTGTACCACGGTAGGTCAAAAATATAGCATATCAGCATCAATGTCAAGATCACCACCGCCGTGGTGGTGACGCTGATGATGACAACTAGTCGGATATCACAAGCCACTTGACTCGGGAGGAACTTGGATATGACTGTGTTGCGCAAGGACTCCGGGTGGTAACACCTGTAGTTCCAAGGCCAGTCTGTGAGGTTGACCTTCGCTTTGTTCATCGTGTCCTGGACGAAGGAGTGGAGCTCACAGGTGCAGTGGTAAGGGTTGTTCCCCGCCTTCAATTGGGAGAGTTGAGGCATGTCCTGGAAGGACGCCCTGCTTATAAGACCGAACGAGTTCCCATCCAAAGCCAGCGACTGCAGCGACGAGCTTTTCCACATTGAGGGGATGAACTTGATTTTGTTCCCGCTCAGCAGGAGCTCTTTTAGGCTGGTGGCTCTCTTAAAATAACCCATGTCCAGCTGGTCCAGTTCGCAGTAGGACAGGTCCAAGTATTGCAATGTGGTGGGAAGACATTGGAGGGCTTCGCTCTCGAACGGGTTGTGGTGAGCGACGAGCCGAGTGATGCTTTTGTGCCACACGCAGTCCCGACTGTTGCCAGCAGATCCCAGTTGGTTGTTACTCAAATCCAACACCTGCAGCTGCTGGAACTCCTTAGTGAGCAACGAAACTACTTTCAAGCTGGTCAGCTCATTGGTGTTGATTTGGAAGGTGCGAAGATTGGGCATGGCGCCCTGGTAATTGCACCGCTGGTTGAAGATGAACTCGTTCTTAAGTCGATTGTTGGAGATGTCCAGATGCTCCACGCCTTCCATCTCCACCCAGGAGTCGCAGGGCGACGAGTTGAAGTCCACGTGCTGAATGGAGAGTTTCTTAATTTTGTTGAACCAGGTGAAGCGCCAGTCGAATCGCAGCACATCTGGATTGCTGACATACCTATGAGGATGACCGATTTGGGATCAGCATTTCTCTTGATTTTTGAAAATACTTTGCTTTATTGCCTTCTTGTACCAAAGGTGATTTACCAAATGTTGACAGTCAGCTAAACATCTAACTGTCATTATACCAATGTGTTAGAAACCAAAAGGTTTGCTTCAGGAATTGGATTAGAAAGGAGTCAGTTCTGAGAGATTGCTCTGGGGGGAGCTTGCAATTTATATAACTGATTAAATCCACTTTCAAAAGCTGCAGGGTTATAAGAACTTGCATATTTTAGATTTTGCTTGTATTCTCATTATGATTTGTGTAATCAACATAATACTCACATACTTTCATGAATATGTTTTACATTTTAAATGTCTATGCTTGCGACAACAAAACCACAGGTACACGATGCCCCAGAATGAGACGCTACTCACCAAATATCCAACTTGTCCAGTGCCAGGTCTGTGATGCTGGAACTCGCTCCGCTGTCGACAAATGTGGGTGAGCGGGCAAAGTCGATGTACTGAAGCCTCAAGTTTTTGATAGGCGTCACCTGTAGGTTTATCAATGCCATCCTGAGCAGATTCTCATTGAATTTACCTCTGTGAAAGATGAGCTGATGGGCTGTGATGTATTTTAAACCCTGGAAAATGTCCTCCTCTCCCATGTAGTACATGAACTCAAAGAGGTTGCGGAATTGGATGGCGCTGAAGGTCTTGTTGGCCAGGTCACGTAGCATGTGAGGGAGCGCACTCGGCTGTTGATCTATGGCCATATCGAAGCCCATCTGGTTTGTTTGGATGACTTCTAAACTTCCGGGCTCGTAGTATTTCAGATTAGTAGAACACTTGATGGCAAAACCTTGCAACCGGATGTCCTTCAGCGGCTGAAAATCCGCTTTCTTCAGACCCATCACCAAAGGACCGCCCATGGATAGAACTTTGAGACTGACCAATCTGGAAAAGCTTTTTGCCAAGGTTGCATGTTTGTAAAGGTTATTGGACATGTTGAGCACCTTCAGATTCAGAAGAGGAGTCAGAGCGCTGGCAGGAATTTCCGCCAGGGAGTTATTGAAGACGTCCAGATGCTCCAGTAGCCCGTTGTTTTTAAAGGCCTCGCTGTCGATGTGCGAGATGTTATTGTACTGCAGCTTCAGGACGCGGAGCTGCGCGAGGTGGTGGAAGTCGTCGGCGTGGACCGCCTGAAGCTCGTTGAAGGAGAGGTCCAGGTCCTCCAGCGTGGAGGGAAACTGTCTCCAGGGGACACGCTCCAGCTGTCCCCCCGTACAGTCTGCAGCGCGGCCCAGGTTGTAGATGCGACAGGGTCCTCCGTCAGTGCTGGTGGTGCGCGGGGAGGACGGAGTTGGGGATGTGAGTGCTCCGAGGAGGACGGCACTAAAATAGATCAGCATCCCAATCATCAGACAGCCTTGTAAAACAAGAAGAGGAGAGATTAAAATGTTGGCCTTCTCTTCTTTAATCCACAGAAAAAGGTTATTTTTAGTAAATAAATACAGAATAGTCTCCTTTTTTCTATCATTGTGCTCTTCATGTCTGTTTACTTTATTTTCATCAGTCTCTCTCATTTCCATTCGTTGTTGTAGTTTAGCTCAACTCATCTCAACACTGTTCTCTTCTCTGCTACTTGGGATCTTTTTTACCACTAAGTAGACGTAGACACTCCCTGAAAGGCTAAAATAGCATTGAGACACGCAGAGAAATCGTGATGAATAAGGCATGATGTGACATGATCATCCACAAGCAATTTTCCATAATTTCCTATTCGGTCATTACATAATAAACTGGTGTTTAGCTCCTCCCGAAGGGCGTGCGAACCTCACAGACGCCACGCGTCACTCTACCTGCTTTCATTGTGTGCTCTCGAGCAGCAAGTCTGACGGACTCATCCGTATGAAAGAGACGCTTCCACCGGTTGTCCCTCACGCAGAATGAACTGCAGTCTCCTGCCTAAGGCTCTTAATGCAGACTCAGACTCTGCTTGTTTATGTTACGCTGGCCCGAGGCCACACTCCTCCTCATACCGAGGAGCCGTCCAGCTTTATAGCCCCCTAAACCAAACAGTGTGGGTTTTAGTCCAGAAGTGACGTGTCTCCCTATTTATATAAGGCAACCTTTGACAGCTTTGACAGCCACCACAATAAACAAGGGGCAATAACTGTGAATTCATTTAGTCAAACACCATGAAATTGAGTGTCTGATGTTGTGTGCAGTGGATAAACCCCTAAATAATTGAAATGTGTACAGACTTCTTTAATCATACAGCAGGCGTGATGCTGAGAGCTGCACGGCTCTTTAGTCTGACAAACAGCTGCTGCTGATCAATAATATTGACTCAATGAAACTCATGAAACACACGTTAGTGTACAATTAGGAGGAGGATATTACTCTTGTAATTGTCAGCACTGGTCCTCGATCCCAACGTATCTCTTAAAAGGGAAGTCTTCCACTTCCTTTTTACGAACGTATGACCGATCGTAACATGTTTCAGTTTACTGGCGTGTGAATCTCGGGCTGGTTTGCCAAAAAGGGGAAAACCAAAACATCAAAGACGAAGCTTGTTTTCAAATGGGTTGGTTAAAGGAATTATATTACTCTCATGTATTTCATGTTTCCATACAGGAATTCAAAAACAGCAAAACGCGGTTGAAATCCTGCAAACCAGCGAGATTTCTGGATCCAGAAATGCACCTGCGTGGTTAGAAATGAACTCTTTATCTCTGGATGGTGGGATTTACTCGCGGGTTCAGTTTGCTTCCGTTAAAGGAATGTGCACCAATACGCTGGCAGAGCCGCCGGCCGTCCTCCACTTCAACCTCGGTTATCATCCCTCCGGCTTCAGAGGAAAGGCAGCGCCAACGCGCCTTTGTGCTTTCGAGATTCGCGGCTCACGTGACCCTTTTTCCCGGGCGATATCTTCAGCGGGTCGGCCCGCTCGGCTTTATTCAGAGGCCAATGGCGGCAGTGGTTCTTCTGAATTGGTGTCGCAACGCACGAGTGGAAAGAAGTCAGAACTGAAAGCTTTCGCCGTGACGGGAAGTCTCGTTGTTCAAAAAGTGCACTGCTTGTGTATTTAAATCAGTGACGGGAAAAAAACTAAAGAAAATAAAGAGGTTGCCAATTTAGCCCACAGACATTAGACACGCCACAAAGACAGCTGATCCCCTTCTCCGCATGCTAGAGGACATTTCACGCCAACGTTGTCCCGTGCTGACAACACGATGCAGAGAAATATTACCAAACGCCAACATAGGCGATAGAGGTCTTTCTGCAGGTTGTCCTACTGCGTTGTGGGAATATGTGATCAATAGCAAGTCGACGCAACACATGCTGCACTTTAGGCTCCATTGTGAGGTGGCAGCGATAAAAGAATCAATTCAACCCTCTGCTATTGATTTAACTGTGATGTCTCTGTGAACGCGCAAGTGGACGACGTCGCCCGAGAGAGCTCGGGCCTCCGTTACCGCGTGTTTACCCAGGAGTCAATAATTAATGGCAAAACGGCTCTTTGGTGTGTACGAAGCGTTGATCCGGCGGCCGCCTGCTTCCCCGCCGTGGGCTAACGTGTTTACGCGGGATGCACAAACACAGCTGCACGGACACTTGAGCGGGACGTCCCAGCTCGCAGGTCATTCCGTCCTCTCCCCGCTCCCACCGGGGGGGAACCGCAGATAGATCCAGCTGTTTTGGACGTGGCCATGCATGGATGATCCACATTTACCCATTACGTCGTTTCTCTTCCTCAAACAGACGTGACGGTGCTCCCTTTGACAAACTGCAGGCTGTGATGTCAGCAGCTTGTAATGGAAGGATTCTTTGTTTGGGAGTAGTAGATTGACTGAAAATTACCCGAAGCAAACAAAACACACACTTTTCAATCTTCCATTTTGCTGGTTTTGTGGTCACATGGTAGAACTCAGCGGCTGAGTGACATTGCGTACGGTCGCGTCCCTTCCTCCCCTTTTCCACCAGTCCAATAATGTCCCTGAAGTTGGTAAAGCGCTCACTAGCTTGGTGTATCTGATTTAACTCCAGCCTGGAGCAAAGCTTTCAAATGGACGTCGGGGCTGTTTGGAGAGTTGCTCGCATAATGAACGGAGGAGAATTCCACGGAGAGGAACAGATTAGTGAGGGTTGTGACCTCGGTGAGTCAGACCAGCTAAAGTTTCACTAAATCTGTCCTTGAGAAGCCCTGGACCACAAACGAGTGAACCCTGACTGCAAGAGTTCCACATGGGACATTGTGGCTTTACAATGTGAGAAAGTGTTTCAGCGGCTTCATTCTTCTCTCTTAAAATCTACTCATGAATGCTATTGCACAAATGAAGAAGAGGAGGAAGAGGCGTGATGAGATGTGTACAGTAATTACTCCGTTACAGGAACAAGGGCTAAAAATAAAATAAACGTTGCAACAACTTAAACGTCTCTACGGCCTCTGAGAGGAAACAATGCACAGTACCGAACAATGAGACCTGTGTGTGAGGATTCCACCTAAATGCTCCCGCCTGCCGCCCGTAGATCGCCGAGTGACTAACACCAAAACAAGTGTAGCATCGCCAGCGCATTCTTCTTGATTACGATGACAAACTACGTCAGACTGCTGACAGAAAGCAGCTTGGCTCTCTACAGGGAGTTCAGCCAATGCACCGCTGCAGCCGCACAGGTGCCAACAGGGAGAGACGGGCACCTCACCAGATAAGACTGCTGCTGGTTCATCTCTGTTTCTATGAAGGAATTGTTTTTTAAAGGCACATTGGACATAAACATTGAGGATGCCTCATGTCATCCAAGCGCTCCGTCATGTGATTGATTCCAAAACCAGTCCGGACTGACGACTGATCGGTTACAATTACTTGGATTACACAATCATTTATTCCTCTCAAACCACATAACTACACAACCGTGGCAGGAGATTCCCGCCGCGTCTCGCTTAGAAAAGGACACCAGCCGAGCCTGTTTACAGGTTGGAAAACTGGGTGGGGCTCTCAGGCACAGTCTTAAGCTGGTTCAGGTCAGATCTACAAGACAGGAACTATTTTGTTTCCATTGGTGACTTCGTACCAGAAACAACCGACGTAACGTGTGGAGTCCCCCAAGGTTCGATCTTAGGGCCGACTTTATTCAACATCTACATGCTCCCACTAGGACAAATCATGCAAAAAAATAAAATTGACCACCATTGCTACGCTGATGACACCCAAATCTATGTAGGGCTATCACCAAACGACTATCGCCCCATAGATCTTCTGTCTGGTCTGACTGGATGTGTCAAAATTTCCTACAACTAAATGAAGACAAAACTGAGATCATTGTATTTCGTGCTAAACAAGAAAGGTTTAAAGTAACCCAACACCTTCACTCTCTGTCCCTGAAAACATCAAATAAAGCCAGAAATCTGGGAGTTATTATGGATTCAGATTTACACTTGGAGAGTCACATCAAATCAGTAACAAAATCGGCCTACTACCACCTCAAAAATGTAGCACGACTCAGAGGGCTCATGTCAGCTCAAGACTCAGAAACACTTGTACTGCCTTTATAACTAGTAGGCTGGACTATTGTAATGGTCTCCTTGCAGGTCTTCCAAAAAAAACTGTCAGGCAGCTCCAGCTTGTTCAGAACGCTGCTGCTAGAGTTCTAACAAAGACCCAAAAATGTGAGCACATTACACCAATTCTTAAATCCTTACATTGGCTCCCAGTATGTCAGAGAATTAATTTCAAAATCCTACTGCTCACATATAAATCACTACATGGTTTAGGGCCAAAGTATATCACTGATATGCTTCCACTACATAAGCCTTCAAGATCACTAAGATCTTCTGACACCAATCTGTTAGTGATTCCCAGAGTAAATACACATCATGGGAAAGCATCATTTAGTTACTACGCAACAAACAGCTGGAATAAACTTCCTGAAGATTTAAGACTTGCCCCAACTCTGACCACGTTTAAAACAAGACTGAAAACTTTATGTTTAGCTTCGCCTTCTGCTAAACTTTACCTACATTGCACTTTTAACCTCTGCCTTTAATTAAACAATTTAAATAAGATTTTAATTTTGCTGTTTTTAATTGTCTTTTAATTCCTGCATTTTATTTCACTTTATTGTATGAAATGTTATGATGTGAAGCACTTTGAGTCGGCCTTGTGTGTGAAAAGCGCTATACAAATAAAATATCCTTGCCTTGCCTTGAAAACCTTCATTTAAATCCTCCTTTAAAACCTCTTCACTTCCATTCTCTTCTCCCGTGTCAGACGAGTCAGAAAGTGGCTTCTTGCCAGTTCAGTGATTTTAGCTGCGCTCGTAATGTAGTAATTATTAATGTCAAAACAGATTTCACAAGCTCTTGGTTTGTTGGTCTGAATTTATTTGTTAGTCATCTTTGACTACGACTACCAGCTACTCGTAATGGAATAATAACTAAAAATAGTGAGAGGTAATGAAGTAAGAGTAGCTGTAGTACCTAAATGTTGTACTTAAGTGCAGTACTTGAGTAAACGTGTACCTGGTGACATTCCTTCTGTGTCAGCAGGTACACCTGTTTAATCTGTGCTCAGAGACAAACTCATTCTAGATGAGACACGAGGAGTTGGATGAATGTAAACGCACATTGAGAAATGGGTGTGCGCTTTGTGTCACGCACAAGATACCAGTTCTTTACCACCGTTAATCCCGAAACCATCAGAGCTCAACCTTCAACTCCACAATATTATACAATATGATGTGTGTTAATCAAACTGAAAATAACCCTAAACATCCAGCGAAATAAGTCAACTCACCTCCGACGGGGGGTCAGATTCCTCCGACTCACCAGCTCAGACAGGTTCGAAGGTCCTGTGGAAAACAAGCGTGTGAGAAGTGAGTCAACTGGACCAGTCCGCCCGTGGGTTGTTCTCTCTCTCTCACTCCCCCTCGCTCTCCCTCTGTCTGCCTTTCAATAATCTGTGTGCGTGCGTGTGTGTGTGTGTGTGTGTGTGTGTGTGTGTGTGTGTGTGTGTGTGTGTGTGTGTGCTGCTCAGGAATGTGTGGGGAGGACTTTCTTCCTTCACAGAACTCTGTTACACCATTAAAAAGTGTTGTTGCCCTGAAGAGGCTTTTATTCAATCCGTTCACTTACGCTTGGTTTGATTTGTCCGGCTTTTGAGATGTGGACGTTTACATTTTACCCAATAAAGAGAGAGGAACATTATTTCAGCTGCTTTAATTCAGGAAGAATTGGGACGTAAAAGGTCTTTCAAAGTACAAACCTTCTAATGCGTTGACTTTTACTGTGAAAATGTACGTTATCTGTTGCTCTTTGGGGTCCGATTTTTAGGCAGAAAACCAAAAAAGTATTTCCCTCCTGTTTTTCCAAAGGGAAGGACGTCCATTTCCGTTTTAGGTTTGCAGTTTCTCACAATTGTTCACACACATTTCTCAAAACAATAACGGCTTTGAGGAATGCACTTTCAAATCTGCCCAATTTCCGAGTGTCGTGCGTGCGTCGAAGCTGCGTATTTTGTGGAAAAGATCATCTGCATACTCACCACTTGTCTTGTCAGACGCTCACTCGGTGTGAGATCTTCATTCTCCTCGCGGGAAGCATGCAAAGGGCAGCCTGTAGAGGAGGAGGCGTGGATCCCGGTGATGATGCAGGTATGCATGATGACGCTCGTATTAGGATGCGGATTGAAACGTGTGTCTTACCAGTTCGGCCATCATTTGCTTAAGAATGCAACAAATGCAAAGCAAAGATGTTTTTTTGTGAGGGTAAATCCACAGCCGGTGAACTCCAGGTGAGCAGAAAGACCGGCGAGACGGTCCACAGAACAAGTCCCTCAATCCAGGCCTGCTGGCAGAACAATCGATTCCAGGAGAAACTGTTCATTGATTTTACCTCGAATGCTCTAAAAAGACTTATATTATAGAGTTCAAGCTCATTTAGCGTTTATTCTCGCTTACACCGACCACAAGGAGGTGTGAGCCTTTTCTCTTCTTATGTGTCGAGAAACATTTTGTGGTATTCCTATTGAGAGTAAGAAATTTATTGGGATCTGGAACAACTTCCTATCTGTCCTTCCAGGGAAGGCAAGAGGACACCAGCCTGGGGAGGGACACCAGTGAGAGTCTGTTCCAGGGAGGAACTATGGGGATTACGACGCGCCAGAGAGAGAATGCCAGGAAAAATAAAGTCTGTCTTGTGTTTTTATTCAACACTCCTCAAGCTGAATATTTTATAGCCTGAATGTTGCAGTTTTCTATCAAAGAGTTTCTCACAAAAAAAATACAAAGCAGAATTTTTATTTAAATGTAAAAAATTGAAAGTGATCAAATAAATGACCCATGCTGACAAAAACAGCGTCTTTATTTTACATTGTTTTTATTTTAGATCCCGCAGACGGGAACCAGGACCATCCAAAACATTCAACAATGACACGGCAAGTGACAAGAGACACACATGGCTTAAATACACTGGGGAGGAGCTGGTGATTGGACACGAAAACAATCATGACACGACAGACAATCACAGGAGATGAAAGGACAAGGCAGGAAGTGAAGTTACCCGGGAGACATGATGCAGAAAACTACAAAATAAAACAGGACGTGAACCCCAAACCGTGACAACTATTATGTTAAAAATAACTACTGTATTTTATAGGTAGTGTGATTCATTTTACAGTCGCCATACTGTGCACAGTCTAACTATAAAAATGTTCTGCGTTGTGTCCACCAGGGGGTGACTCCTCTGGTTCAATAGAAGTCTATCTAAAAAGGACATTTTTTGACATAATATTTCTTGACTTTATAATTCCATGATAATTTTTAACCTCACTTTTTATTTTAATTTTTTAACTTTTTTTCAATAACACGTTCATGACCATATATGTATATTTTTTTTAATGACCTAATACGTTTTGACTTTTTTTTTACAAAAAACATTTTTGACCAAAACATTTTAGATTTTTTTCAATGACATTTTTTGACGATATATATATATAGACTTACAAAACAAAAACATGTTTATGACCATCATTTTTTCTTTTAGTGACATTTTTCTACCCAATATATTTTGACAAAACATTTTGACACTCTTTCTATGTCATTTTTCAATATTTCTTTGACCCATTATTTTTTAACTTTTTTTTCAAAAACATGTTTTTGACCTTAAACATTGTGAATTTATTTCCCTGACATTTTTGGACCTAATTATATTCCCATGAAATTTCTTCACATAATATATTTTTACTTTTTTTCAAAAACATGTTGACTATATATATTTTGTTATATATTTTGTTTAAATCTGATTTTATTCCAACTAATATTTTGACTGTTTTTGACCTTGTAGTTTTTTTGGCATATCTCCACCTTTTTCAACCTAATATTTTCTGATTCCTTTCTGTGAAATGTAATAATACAACATTTTTTTTTTCAAAAAACTTTTTTTTATATTACATTTGCCAGCCTAAAATATTTGTAATTGTTGAATTTTGTGACTTTTTTCAACTGGATTTTTTGACCAAATAGTTTTAAACTTTTTTGTTCATGACATGATTCAACCTATTATTCTTTGACTTAATATATTTTGTCTTTTTTTGCCTGAAATTTTTTGACCAAATTGATTGATAAATATATTTACTTTAACTTTTTTTAATTACATTATTTTTTATTCTTTTTTAAAATTATTTTTTTTCTTTTTTTCTGTGACATTTTTATTACTTTTCTCTTTTTTTTCAAGGACGTTTTTGACTTTTTTCTTGTGACATTTTTTACCTAATATTTTACTAATATTGAACAAGTAAAAACATACATAGTTGGGAAAATGTCATGCGTTTTTGTGAATAGCACACAAAATTGTTTTTGTTTTTTTGAGAACCAGACTATAATGTAGTTGAATGTGACGGGAAGTTTGTTAAATCAAATCAAATATCAACCAATGCAATTCATATCATAGATTTAACACAATCCCACCTTTTGGCTTCAAAGCATTTATATTTTGTTTTTCCATATGGGTGTTTGGTCATATGGACATATTTAAGTCATTTCTCCTGGAATCTTCTCTCTTTGAATCCTTCAGCAGGGATCTTCTGAGCTGTCGGCACAAGCCATTGGTTTTGAGACCTGAATTTAATTTGACAGTCTGTCATATCACAAATACGACAGCGTATTCGCACACTTTTGTTCTGCCAATTTTTGTTTGTGAGTGCATGATCAATGCTGTTGCAGATTTAATTGAGATTATTGTTAATCATTTATTATTATGGGGGGAACTAATTGCTGGATTCATACATTTATTAATTAATGGATTTTAATGCATTAATGGATTTTCAAAGGGTTTTCTGCACTTATTAATTTTTGTAAGAAGGAAAATACCTAAACAATAAACACATTAGTTACCATTTAATTCATGAAAAAAAGGAAAGCGCCAAACTATGTCATTTTACTTGTATTACACCTTTTAAAGCTAAAGCCAATGTTTCATAAACCTGTCAAATAAACACAGTAAAGAATTTCTTTCTACTTATATTTTATTCATTTTCACCGCACATGTTCAGGAAAACACATGTGAATATGGGCTTGTTACATGAATATCTATTGTACTATAGATATTTGTTTCTTCAAAAAGACATGTTATGAGATGGAAATCGACTGGCATATAAATCTTTTTTTTTTTTTAATAATAGTTTGGTATGTTACTTTTAAAATGAGATACATTGAGACACAGAATCGCAGGCACACACAATGTACAGTACTCGATACTCAAACCCCCCCCAGCAAACAAAAACAGTGGCTCCTTCGCTCACAGCCGATAGCGAGATCCAAAATAGCTTCCTGAAGGAAAATTGGGAGCTTTGTTTGAAGCCGTCATCGGACCAGCTGACCCTGACGCATGCGACGGACTGATAACTGAATTCAACGTTCATTTCAAAGCGAGGGCTTGTCTTCACCTCATGGGGAGAAATATAATAATCAGCTCTGCACAGCAACGAGCACCTGACCCCATTTAAACTCAAGGTCACTCCCAAATCCACCATGTAGACGTCTGCCAAATAAACACCAACTTTAGGAAAAGTGAAGCGCTTGGTTACAGGAATCCTTGGTTCATTTACGCGTGGTCTTTTTTGGGGGGGCACACTGAAAAAAACGAGGCGAAGCGTCGACGAATTGAAGTGGAACAACGTCCACAACCCTCCTGACAGCCTCGTAATCAAGAAACACGTTGGCATGGTACTACATTTTTTTCGAGCCAGTGTTACTGAAAGCGACCTGGTAAGATTTGAGAAGGTCCTCTGTGGGCCGGCGTGGGTCTAACGCAGGACTTCCACCCAGGTGTCCGCCACATCTGTCCTTCATGAAATCAGACACCACCGAGTTAAGGGCGGTTGCTGATCATGTGCGATTGTTACGTTACGTTTTTACGCACAGTGTTGTTTTACGAGGCCGAAGCGGGTCGAATGGGGAAACGTTCTCTCGACCGGGTTAGTCGTCACGGCCTCGTGGTGAAGGAAGCTCATGACACCGGGTTTGATTGCTTCAGGCTCCTCCCCTTCGCTGCAGTCGCGGTTTAGGAAAGCGAGCCGATCCCAGAGCGGCGAGCTGAGTGAAACACACGACCCTTCGGCCGCCCGGCGCTCCGGCCCCCTGACGACGTGTGACGTTCTCTAACAAGTCGTACGAGGAGTCGGCTCCTTTGTCTAATTGGCAATCAATGACGTCCCTGCCGGGGCGGAAGGCTCGCCATGGTTGGCTTTACGTAACGCCAGCGAACGAGGATTCCCAGAGCTTTGGAGAACATGCTAATCCGCTGCATAATTCATCCCTTCTCCAGTCAGCTGATCGGTACTCATGAGGTTTAGCGTTCTTCTTCTGGGGGCATTTCGGCTGCTACTCAACCACGGCCACATTCGCAATTGATTTCCCTTTGCACCGAGCTTTAATCAGCCCTCCTGGTCTCAATAAAAACCCTGCGGCCTCGTCGGAGGCTGTCGAGCCTTTTTGTATCACAGCAGAGAGACACAGAAATAAAAATGACAGCTTTCTCGCGTGTCTTCGCGCTGATGTCCCAGGGGAAAGAGGCGAAGCGGTTAATGGTCACGTGTCACGTTCTAATTATGGCATGAAAACCCCAAAAGAAACAAGACAAAATGCCACACTAGCAGGCAGCAGTGGTTGAAATCAGCATCTTGCAGAGCAATACAGTACAGAACGCACTTCACAGTAAGTCAAGTACAAGCCTTTTTTTCTATTATTTTTTTTTTTCTCCAAGCGAACGATGAAATGCAATCTTAATACGCGGTTCCGTTTCGCTCCGTCTGCCCTTATGATGAAGGAAGTGTGTGTTTATTGAAACACCTTGTTCACGTCTTCACACATTGTGAACTAATAACGCCTGCAACCATCGTCCCCCCCCAAGAGGCTGATATTGAGCTGCTGTGGGCAACGTTTTTTCTTTTACACCTCCTGTCAATTGTTTTTGCTCCCTGGGCGGAGGAAAGACGATGGCGTATAAAAGAAATAATACCAATAATAAAACAATGGACAGAGCCGTGAACGAGGCGCAATAACCACTTTTTAATTCCAGCTGATAAAAAAAACTGCCTCTCGTGCGGAGGAGGTGCTGAGACACAGTGATGTTCGAAGGTGAGCTCTCGCCCACCCGCCCACTTCCTGTCGTAAAGCGGACACTTCCTCCCGGCGCCGCTGCTCAGACTCGGCCGCACTGATTGCAGCGACCCGGTCCGACCGAGGCTGCGGGATTCCGCCTCTACTGCAATATTGTGCTCAGGAGTTCATGTCCCCGAAGTGTTAAGGCTTTTTAAATCTCAATACCAGACAATTTACTGTACTGATGAGCTATACGGATGAACTTTAACAAGAAGAAGAAGTAAGAGCGGCATAAAAGGTTTATATATTCACAAATAAGCACAGTCAATTTGAAAAGAAGTAGAGGGATGGTAAAAAGAATTGGCCTGGTATTGTTTCCTCCCCCCCAACTCATGCCATATGTTTCGAGCCAGAGAGGAAAGGTTCGCAAAGCACCCAGTTATGGTTAATCGAACCCGCAGGGGGGCGTCGATCTATGGGCCGCAACACTTTAGTGTCGGTTCTGATCGATCGAGCTGCAGAGACGTTGCTTTGTGCAAGAAAATGCATTTTATCGTTTATATTTCATGGAATCTTTCTCTAAAAAAAAATCAATGTAGGAAAATTTCAACCCAACCGTGTACTTGGATACTCTGCGAACTCGTCCTCCTGCGGGCCAGTAAGAATGGGGGGGTTAGCATTAGCGATAGCTGCGGTTAATGGAGCCACAGGGTGGCCATGGCGAGCAGGAGCGACGGCCCCAGGGTGGAGACCAGGGAGGCGGCCAGGAGCCTCCCGTCGTTCACCAGCCTGAAGGAGATGACCTCCACCTTGAAGCCGTCCTCGGTGGCCATGCAGCGGAAGACGCCGTTCTTCAGGGGCGTGTCCACGGCCGGCCCCAGGACGCAGAAGTCTCCGGAGAAGAGGCAGGGATAGTTCCTGACGCAGTTGTCCTTCTCCCAGCGGTACGTTGCGTGGAAGGAGCGCACGGGGCACGGCAGAAAGACGGAGGTGTTGGACTGCACCATCACTTCTCTGGGGGAGGTGCGGCGCTGCTTCAGAGCTGCAGGGACAAGGACATTTCTTCATGCCTAAACAATCCTCATCATCATCTGTTATTTCGCCGTTTACACACCAGGTACTAGAGAACATATGATGTATATTATGTGAAATGAATCAATTTGCTGCGTGATATTAGTTAAGATGAAAACACCATCTGGGGAAAAAGAGGTGGTCACAGGCCTGCGCCATCACTCACACGACTGGAAATAAGACAGCCGTCCCCACAGAGGGGATAATTGCCATCTTGAGTTGAGGCTATTACTGCTTTCTGAGCTTTGAAACAGGACAGGCCATTTGAGAAGAACCCCTGCGGGTGTTTGGACTCAATTATATGATACTCGTCTTTTCCCTGCAGCGGCTAGGAGAAGGTTCTCGTTTTGGTTTAACGGAAGGAGTGCGGAGGCAGATGTGGGCTCACCAGCAGCTTCCCCACAAACCGAGGAGTTTGAATGGTCCAGGTTCTGGACAAGCGTCCTGTGGGACAAAGGAAATGGGACAAATCAGCAGCGTCAAATGGTCTCACAAAGGGCTGAAGAGGCGTCAACCCACAGATCGATCACTCGACATCTAATCCCATCCTACCTGGTGGTGTTGTTGTGTCCGGGCGGGATGGGCAGGCACCTCATCCTGGCCCGGTCCCAGCCGCAGTACGGATCCCGGGAAAGGATGCACTCCCTGCAGGTGTCGCCATAGCGACTGCAGTCAGCCAGCGGCAGTCTCTGGACCTCCATGGCTGTCCCGACGTACAGGTGTCCCTGAGGAGGAGGAGGGGAGACGACTCAATGACTGAAACGGTCGCTGTCTTCCTAAAAGTTTTTTTTTCTTTTCTTTTTGGTATAAAAGAGCCTCTGATGGAGATTTTGAACAAGGGGTTAAAGAAAGAAAGATGGTTGGTTCAGAAATGTTCACAACAACTGTATTCTGCGGTTTGCAGAAACATACAATTCAAGATAAAAGGTTTCCAAGCCCCCCCCCCAAACGTTATTCCTCGTACCTTCTGGGAGTCAATAGCCATGTTGAGAACGGGGCCCTCATTGTGGAACAGAGAGTACTGAGATATGATGAAGACGCCCTCGCTGGTGTGCAGAACCTTTAGAATTTTGCCCTGGTCTGTGAAAACACAGAGGGAGAAGGGAGGGGGGAGATAGGTCAAAGGTCAGCAGTCTTGTAAATTCATCTACAGGTGCACGCATTCGGAAATCAGACCTCCTCGTTGTTTCAGTGCTTTACATGAACTGTACGTGCTTCTCTCTGGACGTGCGTTCCTGAAGGAGACGCTGCTCTGGAAAGGGAAATTAACCTCAGAACGTTTTCATTCCTGAGTGAGAGGACGGGTCCCAGACGGGTCCCAGACCCCCGGACCACTTGGCTCGGTTGCCTAGAGACGGTAATGGGGCCTGTGCACACGCTGGTGTTGCTGGACATTAGTGCGATAACACAGATGAGATTTCATGCAGATCGTAAATGGAGACACGCTGTGGTCGACAGAATCGTTTTGTAAAGTCTCTCTCAGGAACGACAGCAAAGCCTCCCGTCGTGCTTTTTATTTCCGGTGCTGCAGGAATGATTCAAAGGGACCACGTCTTTGTGAATGTTTGCCGCTCACTGCCTTGTGAATCAGGGTCGCTCCCGAAAATAATAATGTGTCTCGTCAGTCGCAGACTTTGGGTTCAGGGCCGTTTGGTCTTCTGTCGCGTGCAGCTGGATTTGGGGAATGAATGACGATATCGTCTTCCTCTTTCCTCATCAAACAGTGACTTGGCAGGTGGAACGGCTCCCTGCTGGAAGGCGTTTGAGATGATTTCTACCTTCCCCCGCTGGGAAAACGTGATTACAGTGATGCCTTTTTATCTCACATCTTCATTTCCTTCGTGCTCCCTGCGTGAGGCTTTCTCAAATTCACAATTTTCCCCAGCGGGCTCTCGTCACGTTGTCCTGAAACTGTCTCGTCGCTTTCTCATAAAGTTCAACTTTTTCTTTGTTGGTTCCTCTCTGTGATTCTTGAATCATGTCCACAGCTGCTTCCATCTCTATAAACAAAACCCGTGCGGTACTGTCATCGGTACGAAGGGTGACGGCGTTGAACCGCTGCGGTTCTGCTGAGATAATCAGTTTTTGGTCTTTGCTGACTGCATCCTTTCACAGCGAACACGTTCCCGAGAACCTTTTCACCATCTGCACAGCTTTGAATTTTGGGCTTTTGTCCCGGAGTCAATGAATGCATTTTCCAGCCGGCCGATAAATTCAAACAGTGACCTCAACTCATTCACGCCGCGTCACGCAGTCGTCTTCTACACCGCGTGTCCTTGGAGAGTCGCATGCGGCAGCTGGCGTCGGGCGAGAGGGGGGAAAAGAAAACCAACCACTCACTCTCACACTCACACACCCGCGGGCCTTCCACGAGGACCCGCGAGGGCGAGATCTAAAATACCAGCAGTCAACTGGAGCATCAGAGCGGGGACGAAAGGACATTAAAGAAAGCGGGTCAGGAGGAAACGTCTGCGGCTCTTTGAGTCCGCTGTGAAACCGCGACGGCTGCCGGCGGCTGCGTCTCCGAGCCGACCGTCATCAGAGAAGCTGCTGATTGTGTGCACGAAGATTGCGAAATGATTTGCAGGTTCGGTAAAGAGAAGACAGAGGAGTTATCAGCGTCCAAACCCGCCCTGTCAGCTCGCGTCTCACATGAAAAGCCCCCCGAGAGCAGTTAGAAAGGGGTCATTCAGCTGACTGGGACTCCCAGTTTGTTCTGGGTCGACATCTTAAAGTCCTTTCCTCTGGCTTCCAAACAGCTCACAACTGTGACCGGAATAAACAATGTGAGTGGGACATTAGGTGATTATGTTCAGCACGGCCCCCCGTCCAGGTGCCCTTGAGCAAAGCACCCACCGTCTCGCCCGTCTGCTGCTGTATCAAAAGTATTTATGCATGCGTCACATACGGACCTGCTTGGTCGTGAACGTTCGAGAAAAGGTCTGGAAGAAAACTAAGCATGTGACCTCCACAAGAGGACGAGGCCACGAGGGGACGATCGTCCTCTGGTGGAAGTCTGAGCCGCTCTAAAGCATCAGGAAGAGCCGCCTGTCACTCAGCAGAGATTGGATTATTTTCGAGGAGCGAGCTTCTCTCCGCCGTTTGTGCATTTAATGGCGAAGGCGCGTTCGGAATGAGTCCTGCCGACTGTTGGTCCCACGGCCCCGTGGACTCAATGGACGGCGATGCGGCGTTGGAAAGGAGGGAAAAAAGGAACGCGATCAAACGGGAATCACGGGGCCTCCGAGCTCGAAGGAACAAAGCAACTTGTCTGATCCCGTCTTTCTTCAATCAAATCAAATTGACTCACTGAGAAGGAGCACAAACCCCCCCCGGTGCTGACCCAGATACCGAAGCCCCCCGGCGAGGAGGCCAGCTTCACTCTTTTTGGCAGCTATTATGAGAAGCAGCCCCCGATCTGCCCGATGGCCGATGGCCACACGTCCACTGCGCCCCGGAAGATGACACTTGCTCATCTTTTGGGGCGAAGTCCAGCGTGGTGAGACACGAGCATATGACCAGCGACGGTTGCCATAGTAACCTCCCGCAGGCGCAGTGCAATTTGGCGAGAAGCTGCTGCTCCGATCACATGGAAAACCGCCCCGCGGGAGACGGAAGCGTTTGAAAGGATTTTCCTCAGAACCTCTTTTGAGCTTCCTGGTGAAACAACAAATGTTTTCTCGTTATTTAGGAGACCAAATGAGAGCAAAGAGAAAACCAGAAGGACCCACACGACCCCAGTGGGATGATGGACGTCCACACAACCAAAGCACCTCCTCCAACATCTATTAACCACAACACACACACACACACACACACACACCTGTGCCGAGGTACAGGACGCTGTAGTGCTCGTCGTTGACCGCCAGGACGATGTCCGCCACGGCGTGCGTGATCTGGTCGTCCGTGGGCAGGTCG
Source organism: Gasterosteus aculeatus (assembly GCF_964276395.1). Classification (NCBI taxonomy): domain Eukaryota; kingdom Metazoa; phylum Chordata; class Actinopteri; order Perciformes; family Gasterosteidae; genus Gasterosteus; species Gasterosteus aculeatus. The sequence goes on from NC_135707.1 coordinate 1,552,678, forward strand.
AGCGGGGCCACGCCCACGGGCCGGATCACGTCCTCGATCTCCGGGTGGTACCGGATCACCCCGAGGTTCTTGATGTCGGCGTGATCTCCGGCCGTGGAGTTCTTGCGGACGCACTGCGGGGGGGGGGAGGTGACGTGATGACGATGTGCCCTCCAACAGAGTTCCACATGCTTTTCTTTTGTCAACGCAAAACGCCGTTTCAGAAACAGCAGCTCAACCGTTTCCCCTGGAAGAAACGGCTGAGTCATGCAAGACGCGTTTTTACCTTCATGCTTTTTACCAGCGGGACAAATGAAAGACGAAGTAACAGAGAGAAATGTTGGGATTCTTTCTCACCGTCCCGGGGCGACTGCCGCTGAACGAACTGCTGTAACCCTTCAGCTTGGACGTGGAGAAAGCCTTGTCGATGTCCTCGATGGAGTACGCACAGATCACCGTCCTGCCCCTGAGCGAAGACACAGGACAGAGTGAGGACAGGCCCGGAGAGGCCGCAGGACGAGGGACCACGAGGGAAAATGAGGGAAGATGAGGGACGACAGGGGACCACGAGGGACAGTGAGGGAAGATGAGGGACGATAAGGGACCACGTGGGACGATAAGGGACCACGAGGGACAGTGAGGGAAGATGAGGGACGATAAGGGACCACGTGAGACGATAAGGGACCACGAGGGACAGTGAGGGAAGATGAGGGACGATAGGGGACCACGTGGGACGATGTGAGACGATGAGGCATTTTGGCCTTACTGCGAGAAGACACTTTTCTGATGAGGACAGAACAGATATTTTGATGTAATTCATGTTTTGGAGCGTTCTTTAATTCATCTGAAAGGTGATTTTAATGGAATAATTATTTCCTATTGTGACTTTTTCCACATTTTGACACAACATATTAAGACGTGTGATTTCTTTAGCCATGAAAACGTCTCATTGGGAATATTCCTCTTCTTAGGTAACAGGTACAACAACAGGAATACTGCAATTAAATGATGTCTTTTTTCTCTTGTTGTTGTCGTCAAACATTTATAAACATACAACAACATATATTCTTTTCCATTTAGGAGGCTAGAAGAGTTTAACATGTGTTTGTTTTAACTGTGACAGGAAGTGCAAATAAAATTCGATTCAAGCTACGATAATGTTTGGTATTATTGTTACGTTACAGACAGACGAGTAAATCGATCTCATCACGTAAGTACAACCACTGGGATACACAGTGTGTACATACACATGTCTTTATTTAGTTGATATTTGGTTACTGTGGGTTTTTTTTAACTCCCTTTTTATTTCCCATTTCAGAATGTTTCCACGTGATACAAAGTGAATCCTCTGCGGCTCTCTTATCATCGCCCTGCAGAGAGGTTCTCTGTAATATCGCATGTGGGCCAGCTGATATCGCTGGAAGTGAGTTTGTGAACAATTATTTGTGATCAAATATCCGATGGAATGAGGAGCTTGAACGTGTGGGCGTGCACGTTGTGCTGGTATCTGCTGAGTGGGTTGAGAAATGTCAGCCACTGCGTTAGCTTCTTATATTCATCACTGTTTTTTCATTCTATATTTGCATGTTCCAGCACATTTTGGTCACGACTGACGACTGGTCACGAAGACCTGCAAGCAAAGGAACGCTGCTCAAAATATGCATGAAAGTTTCACTCTCGTGAAGCAGCCTACGATTCCCCCGCGACGGCGTTGGAGCACCTTGCCGATCGGCTCCGGCTCACCATGCGTTGGAGAACAGGCCGTACAGGACCCCGGCCCTCTTGTCCTCCGCCGTCAGCACCACCGCCTGCTTCATGTTGTTGTACTGCTGCTGCGTGTTTCCTGCGCCGCACATCACCCGCGCCTTCATGAAGGTGGTCCACGAGTCCGCCAGCAGGGCCCTGATGCCGCCTTCGTCCACCTGCGAGCCGCGTTAAGAAACTCTGTGTCTCCTGGCGGCATCATTCCCCCCATCAGACGACCCCAGAAACCGCCGTGAACGCCTCATCTTTACCGTGCAGATGCGGCCGATGCGGGCTCTGTACGGCTCCTCGTCCACGCGGGCTGTCTTGTTGATCTCGCTGAAGAAGAAGTACACCTCCTCCTTGTACTTTACTGAAGAGGGGATTATGGCCGCGCCCGCGAACTGCGGATCTGGTGATGAGATTTAAAACGCGTGGATCGAGATGCGGCTTCATCTTCGTGCATTGATCCAGACAGAAAAATGTATTTTTCACTGACGTTTAGCCTGGTGATATTGGAGAGAAGGCATCTCCTGGGCCGGTACCTCCACTCCAACCACAGAACTCACCGTGAAGACGTAGATTGATAAATAGCACTCGAGGTCAGTTTGTCTAAACCGTGTTTAAAGAAGAGCAGGTCTTCTGTGTCATATTGTTCCTGCTGCAAATAGAATCGCGAGCCAAGCGACAAACAGGGCCACAGAAGACGCTCCTACATGTTGCCCCCTGCGGCGCGCCACCCACCATCTCCGCACGCATCAACCGAAACGCGTGACTCCCTCCCGCCCACTCACTCAGCAGCCAAACGTTCTCCGTCTTCAGGAGCTTCTGGGAGCCAAACGTTCGGCGGATGGAGCCGGCCTGACCCCCCACCGACGACATGGCGGAGTACAGGCTCCCATCTGGAGGCAGGCGGGGAGAAGAGGGCACAAAGGTCAGAGGGAGGTTAGAGGTTAGAGATCGAAGCTGGAGGAGGATGCAGAGCGAGAGAGAGAGAACATCGCAAAGAAGACATGAAGGCAGCTGCCCCCACTGAGAAGTAGGAACCAATCACAACCCCCCTCGCAGCTCTGTCTCCATAGCAATGCAGGGAGGGGGGTGGAGGTGGGGGGGGGGGGGGGCTGGAGACGGCAGCAGAGGCTTCTTCATTAAACTGATGCTTTTTACAACGCTGCTCATGTGAAGCGAAGGAATCGATCCCCCGTTTTGGAGGAAGAAGAGTAACTGCTCTTCGTCTCTGACCGCCCAGCCTGAATAATCACTGGAAACGTGTTTCGTTATCTTGAAACGTGTGTGTTGGAGGTTGTATTTGGCCGACGCCATGGCAACGACCTGTCAATCAGCATTTAGCCCCGCCCTAAAGCATCCTCCGCTTTACGGTCTGTTTGGCTCTAAATGGAGCATCATTTACTAAATGGACATCACGCTGATTTAGATTTAGAGAGAGACTTAGAGTGGGAATAAGTGCTGGTTCATTATGTTAGAAATGCACCGCTGGTGACCTTTGACCCACCGCGTTAAAGGATCGGCCCGTTGTGAAGCACAATCTTGTCTCCAGATTTGCTTTTTAAAGCCAGAAGTATTTTGTTTGTTGCTGTTGCGAGTCAGGATGATTTCAGACGATGTTCTCCGCCGTGCGGCAGATGTCTGACTCCTGGACCCCCGAGTGAGCGATCTGCTGAGGCTCACGAGCCGCTCGGGTCGTGCTGCTGCTCTTATTCGTGTTCAAGCTGTTTCCCTCGGGTTGGTTTCTGAATCGAGGGTCTGAGGACGGAGGGAGTTTTATTCTTCAGTGTTTAGTGAAGCTCCTCTTCTTCATCTTCTTCTCTATTTCACTAAGTAGCGGGGCTCTGGTTGGTAGAGCCCGGATTCACCTCACAGCTTTTGACATTTATATAAGGAAACACATCTTGTTGAAGGTGAAAGATGAAAATCTAACGTACAAATCTGGTGGAGGTTTCTGTGAAACATAATATGAGGTCATTCAGATAAAAGCATGTGTGCTTGTCATGAATAGAGTGATAATAAGAGACACCAAAATTATCCAATATTTGAAAATGTGTTTCAAATCATTATTATTTCCTTTTTTGTAAGCCTCAGATTCCCAAAACCCACATAATTCAATTATTATGAAGAAATAACTTTTATTGGGAGCTGCTCAAACCAGAATTTAATTTCAACGGCTTTTGATTAAAATGTGAACTTTATTGTTGTGTCTGAATCCACTATAAATACTTCTAAGGGAAATGATCATTGAACGCGGCTCCATGTCTGTTTGTACTTGGTGACGTAGCGCGCTAGCTTCTGGCTACCTTAGCGGTTTGCCTTGTGCTGCTTCTATCGCGGCTACCTACGAGCTAATCCCCCGGTCTGCCTTGTTGACGTGACCTGAACTCCACCGGCTCTGATGTCAAGAGGCTTTGTTACCTGCAGGCAGGCTGATGGACCTCTGGGACGGGTAGGGGGGCGAGATGTCCGAGGACGGCCCGATCTGCCCGTTGCCCTGGACGTCAGTCAGCACGCTGTCGTTCACCTGGCGGGAGGCAGAGAGCTTTGAGCCTGCAGGAGGTTTGACCTTTTTAAAGCGCCGTCCTGCATCCCCGTGCAGGGAGACGCCTCGGTTTGCTTTCCCGAGACCTGACGCATCGTCTTTGTGTCAGCAGCACAGAGAAATAAGTGATAACCACTATTGATCTTCATGCTATTCAGGCTCTAAACGATGGAGCATTTAAGAAGGTCTTACCAGCATCCAGCACCTGGGGCTTCCAGCATTCGTTCCACATACTAATAGTGTGTCGTTTACTTTCTGAATGACGGTGATGAAGTTATCGCACTCCAGCTGTGAGAACGAGAGAGCGGGACAAAGGCAGAGAATGAGTGGAACGAGGGGGGGGGGAAAAATGCACCGATTTGGAGGCGAAAGAGAGTTGAGATAGTGGAGGATATTATTTGAGAGAATGACGAGACCAAAGGGACCAAGAAAACAAAGAGCCGACAAGAGGAAGGCGGAGTAGAGAGACAAAGCACAACATGAAACACATGAGGAGCGCCAGAGGAGACATTTAGGAAGAATTGGAGGTGATCCGTGCGCGCTGAACATCTTTGGGGGCTTCAGTACTTTAGCAAGACTCTGTCTCATCGGCATCACTGGGTGGAGTATGGAAATGAACACTGAGCACAGCGTGGTGGGGTGGATTCTGGTTTTAGGTGGTGCATACTGATGGGTCATAGCACACACACACACACACACACACAAAAGTGCTTTTTAGAAAATGATTAATTCCCAAATTCTGATGAAAACCGGGCCAGTGAAAACTGGAGACGGCCGTGCAGCACAAAGTGTGGCTGGTGGACGTGTGTGTGGGAGGACGCGTGGGTCGGACGGGTGATCTCTGTGAGGGCGTTGGTTCATTTGGGCTTCGTGTGCTTGTGTTTCTGCATGTTTGTGGCTCACACTCAAATCGGGACCGAGGCCGTAGACCTCTGGTGTGCGTGGAGCAGCAGCAGCTCCTCCGCCTGCCCGCCTATGTCCCGTCTCTGTCTTTAAAACTGTCAAATAAAGGCAGAAATGCCAAACGTGATTCTTATAAAGCTTTACCAGAGCCGAAGGCGACATTGTGCATAAATGACAAATGTAAACCTGAATGCCAGCCTGTGAGCGCTGGTTCATTTGGGCTTTTGAGAGATTTGAGAGGAGCTTTAATTAAAGCCAAAACGTTGCGTCCACTCAGAATGGACATGAGGAGCACTCGAGAGTCTATTGAATCACTTCCTGTCGCCATGGAAGGTGTGAAGAACGTGGCCTTCTGTCCTTCATTCCCTCCCCAGAGCCATCGGCTGAATCAAGATTCATGCGTTCCTCTTCAGCGTGGACACCATCGTGCTCACTGTGAGGTTCATTCTTCTCATTCGGGTAGTGAATACCGCGTTCACCCTTCTGAAGAGGCCTGTCGGCTATGATGAGCTTCTCAGATTTGTATCTTCTAATGAGTCTGTGTGGGACATTGGAACAGAAGCCAAGTCTTGAAGGAATTTTAACTTAACAAATGCAGAATTTTCCCCCAGAGAATCACTGAAAAATGAGTTTCAATGATCTTGGTAATTTCCTTTAATTATAAAATGACTGAATGTCCGAATTATTGTTTATTCAATCGATTTAAAAAGGGGGGAAACGGTCCTTGCATTCAGAGTGCGACCTTAAAGCAGAATACATGTGATCTTCTCCCCACCTTGTTGTCTGGATTCCTGTAGAACTTCAAGCAGCCGCGTATTCTTCTGCTTAGGATCATTCCTGAGCCTCGCTGCTTTCCACGAGCCGAAGCTTCCTCGCGCCCGTTGGACTCATTTCATGTGGAATGTGTGAATGTGTACTATAGATTCTCTGTTCTCGGCTGTTTGCTTTGAGGTGAAGTTTTCTCATGTTTAACTGACTGACTGACTCGTGCATGATTTCTTTCCTGTCTGTTTTTTGTTGCGAATGATCATGAAGCAGGAGATGACGGCGTGGATGAAAACAGGATGATGGCGGAGGAGACGGCCTCGTGGAGCTGATGGGGGGGGGCTCCTACCTCGAGCGGGCTGGACTTGGCCTTGCAGGTATCGATCGCAGTCTGGTCGGACGCCGCTGTGATCTGTGGGAGGAGAAGGACTGTTTAGTTTGTCATGAGACACGATCCTCTGCCATGTCTGCCTTCATCCCACTAAATGTGTCCCCCCTCCCATTGTTTGCCCTGCGAGTACCAGGAGGGACGAACCCGTAGAGCCTCGTGCACAACTCTTTCACGCTGAATGTCTGCCACTTGGGTTCTTTAATCCCACGAAACAACGCCGCTTCTCTCGCTGCTCTTTTTTAGGAGACAACAACTGACGAACTGTCCTTTAAGTGAGAGAACGGGCTTCAAACAGCCCTCCGAGTCGCCTCGTCTCCACGGAGGAAAAGACAGCACAGAGCCAGCAGTCGTTGCTAAAAATACCACCGTGGTATTTGGATGAAACGCGTCGGTCTGCTGACACCAGTCACCCAGCGAGAGACGTTTTCTCCCCTCAAAGCGTGCAGCTGCATCAATGCATGCTACTGGACCGGGTCGGCTGGGTCTCATCGCTCTCTCTCTCTCTCTCTGCCCTCCCGCCTTCCCAGCCGGGGGGGCCAGAGAGGGTTGGTGCACCTGACCCACTGCATGCTTTAACAGTGGTTTCACTTGTTGAGATGTCAGTACGGCCCGCACGGCGCCGGGAGGAGCTTCAATGGAGAAAAGGGTTCTTTAACTCTGGTTCAACCTTTGGATCCCGTCTGCTTGTTTTGCACAAAGGGGCGGGACCTGAGCGCCACAACAATTCAGAGCAGATATACAGTTTGACAGGATTCAAGCTGAATATTAATTAAGGTTTTATGAGATTTAAATTGAAAATTTGCAGATAAAAAACTAAGCTTTTAACAAGAAAGGAATGGATCTGATCTTTGTCAAGTTGAACGAGTAATAAAGTTTACCCTCTGAGTTGAACCTTCTAGTTTACTAATTGAATATTAATGTTTTAGGTCACTTTGTTACAATGATTGCTTTTTGGCTGCACAATACTAACGCGCTGTGAGAACACTAATAAAAAGCCGCTGACGTGCGCATTAATCGCATGAAACACATAAGTGCCTCTTGTGCGTGAAGCTTTTACGTGCAAACAGCACTTAAAGACGGCCCTCAGTGATCCGGCTGATCTCTCGGGGCCCTCGGCCCGCCCGTCTCAAGCAGGTGGGATCGAAGGGAGGCGTACCTCCAGGTTGCGGACCCCCCGGCTGGTGAAGGTCAGCATGTAGAGCGTGGCGCGGCCGCCCACGTACAGCCTGTCGCTGCCCTCCGGGTGGTACATGCTGACGTAGTTCTCCGGTCTGCTGAAGTGGAACCTGGAGGCCTCTGTGGATCACAACAGCGTTTGTTAGAGAGACGAGCCGGGCGCTTTGTGTTGGGTGCGTTGTCGTTTTTTAATCCTTAAATTGTATGTTTCGGGTTTGTGCCAGAAACTGCGTCCTGTGGGGATGGAGAGGAAGTAATGTCGGCATAACGCTAACCCTGATTATACTGTTGGCGTCAATAATTAAGAAGGAGAAATGTTTCAAATCGGTTGAAATAATATAATTTACAGCTAAAGGAAAACAACAAAAAGCAAGGTTTTGTATTAAAAACATAAAGCATGAAGTAGAGGTCACAACAATAACAACATGTCAGCAGCATTTTCAGGACGTTATTTGCAGCAAGGTTGCAGAGCTCCTCACGCAGGTCAAATCTCCGTGTGGGAGTCCTGATGGCACAGAGCCAGACCTCGGCTTATTAATCCACGTGTAACACGCCGAGAACACGCGTCCAGCTCGACCCGCACGCCGACCGCTTTGAACACGGGGCCTTACGGCGACACGGAGCATAAATATCAGGTGGACAAATAGCATCACAGAGGCTCCAGCCAGACTTACCTTTGGAAAATAGATGAGTTCCACTGTGGTTACATGAAGAACGTGTGCTAACACTCCTTGTAGATAAACAAGAGTGTATGAAACCTCCTTTCATCTCTCCTCCGGAACCATATATCTACATTCATTTTGGACCAGAGACACTTCAGTGAAATCTGGTTTGAAGAGCTTAAAAAGCTCTAGCGGCAAAGCCGCCGGCCACCTGTTAGCGCCTGTGACAACATGAAGAAAGTCACACGTGGGAAGATGTGAGCAGCAGAGAACGAGCTGCCGCTTTTAACTTCAACAGAACAACATCACGACTTCAACATGTAATTCACGACTAATGACGCTTTTTGTGCAACAGGTGAGTGTTGCCTCACAGCTGTTGGTCACATTGGTGCTGGTTTTCTTCTCCTCATCCAGCCTGGGAGGAGGTGGCGGGGATCACTGCTTCGGGGTTGCTAGCCAACCGACAACGTTCCCATGGAAACGTGGGCCCCCTCCGGATGGCGGGAATCTGGTTGTAACGAATGCAACGAAAGGAGCTTAACTGACAACGTGGATTTCTCTCTGTGACAATCTGCGTATCACAAATAAACTGTTATTTAACCCGTGTGCCGTTTGTGGCGTTTGGCTGCCTGCAGTCATTGCGACGTCACGTGCCTGAGATGAAGGAACTCGTTTCACATTCAAGATTTCTCCCAATCTTAAGTTTTATTTTATAATATTTGCCATAATAAATAAAGACCACTGACCCCAACCAGATAGTTATAGTTACAGAATCTCAAGTTGATGACTAATATTTTCATTTCACCACCTTTTAACGTTCCAGCTTACATTTCAAGTTAGCAGACCGTTGCATTCAGAGCAGAACAACCTATTAAAGACGCTCTGTGGAGACGCTGATGAATATTAACTCCAGGGAGCCATGTTTTGGGCTTAAGTGGGTCCCCATTTAATTTGTTCATGTCCACACGCCCTCACTCATAACTCTTTTATTAAGTCCTATGCACTTGTGCATGTGAAAAATGGAAACTGTATTTCTCTTTAACAAGCGTAAAGCGGCACTTTGTCCCTTTACATCAGAAGGAGACGCTAGAGGGGGGAGGCATTGGAAGCATGGTGGAAATGACCCCTACTGGATGTGGTTTAAATTCCTAAAGTCTCCCCCTCAGGCCCTATTTGTCAGCACGTTCCTTTTTTCCTTGGAGACTTAATCATTGCTGTTGAATCTTCGGTCCGCTCCTCAGGAGACCAGACGAACGTCCTTGTACCCGTGTTTTTCAGAAAAGGGCTTCATTAAACCTAAACTTGTGCAGTCTTCCTTCCCGTTGGAATCCAATTAGTGAGTCCGTTTTATGGGGAGAAAAACGCAAATTGCAGTAAGAAAGGTTATAATTAAAAAAGAGCGAAGCGCAGATGTTTGTTGTGGGAGCAGCTTCCACTTGGACCACGTGAATAAAACATTTAAAAGAAATACCAGACGCAAAGTGAAAGGGCTTCAGCTCTAAAAGCCTTTGAGGTTTTCCTGTGCTGCCATCCCACAATAGCTCCCGTTTCATTTACATTGAATGTGTTGCTGCAGAGTCGTTTTGTGTATGGACCTCCAGGTCCTCCATGAACTTTACACCGATGTCTTGGAGGTGTCCAGACCAAACAGGGAAAAGGTCGACACAAACAATGGTTGAACTTTGGCCGAATGTTTCGATACTTCTGTGGGAGCCGAAGATGTCAAAGTATTCGTGAGATGAGCTGTTGTCTCTCTCTCAACCTCTTTGCATCTCCACATCGCTCATAACAAGACTCTCTCCTTCTCGCCGCCTTATTCTATTCTTGTAGTTCCTAAGAAGACATGTTCATATACTTCATTTGGGGTTTTCTTATTATGTTCATTGAAACTGCAGTATTTTAATGACTGGCTAAAATATCAATATGTGAAGGTGAATGAGGTCCGTCTTAAGCCAGAGGATTATTGATCTTGGCTTTTTAGCGTCCTTTAGAGAGCAAACGTCTTTGTTAATTACACGTAATGGTCATTTGGAGGATGTTTATGTTGACGCTGGTGTGATATTGAATTTACACAGAGTTTTAAAAAATTCTAAGCGTGATCGGGGTATTTATAATAATAATAATAATAATGCATTTAATTTATTTAGCGCTTTTTCCTAATGCTCAAAGTCACCTTACAGAACATTTTAAAATATCCTAATAGCTAAACAACCAATCAAATGGAGAACAAACACAGAACACACAGTCATACATTAAAAGCAGGTCAGTGATTTGTGTTGTGAATGTGCAGAGGTCCCTGCGGTCTCGGGTGAGGTTGGGGAGATCGTTCCAGAGGGAGGGGGCAGCTATGGAGAAGGCTCCATTTATGCCATTACTGCGCTCTCAGTTGTTTGTTTGAACGAGCTTAGAAATGTGGATGACGTCTTGTTCCCACTGAGATTCAGGGCACTTATCGTAATAGCTCTGCAAAGGCGTCTGCCAGGAGAATGCGATGCATTCAGCCGTCACAGCTTTTCTCACTTTAACACACTTCTGACCCAAATGTTACGACCAGGCCGGAGACGTGGAGAAAGTTCATTTAGCTTCCCACGTGTCCATGTGCGGACATGAGACCTCGGCGCTGTCCGCGGTGCTGAACCGGTGCCAACGGTCCGCTGCGCGTCTTGTGGCTCAAAATGTGCGCGTTTTGATGGATCTCATCTGTCAGGGTTCTATCCGCGTGCGTGCGTGCGTGCGTGCGTGCGTGCGTGTGCATGCGCCTTTCAGCCCCTCCGACGGGCATTCACAGCTCAGACGGCAAATTGCATTACAACGACATTGATTGATATGAATGGCACGTCCTCGTTTTGTACGGTGCTCATGGGGGGGGGGGGGGGGGGGGGGGGATCCAGATCACTCGAGACACACTGCCCCCCCCCCCCCCCCCCCCCCCCTCCCCCTACTGATTGCCGAATACATTAGTGTGTGAGGTGTAAAGGGGCGTGATTGGAATGGATAACCAGGAACCAGCTTGGAATTTTCCATTCTTTTCCCTCCCCCTCTGAATGTGCATCGTGTTTTTATGGGGGCACGGGGGCTGCTACCCTAAAGCAACCTCCCCCCCCCTCGCAGCCGCGCTCCTCTGCAGCAGCTGCCGCGTCCCGCATTGCAGCTCTGCGAGGCTCCAGCGTGTCAACCTAAGGGTCCCGTTTCACGGCAGCGGCGCTTAAAGGGGCTGTGGTGTGCGAACGGGCGGCCATGTTACTCCAGAAGGTGTTTTTTTGGAGTGCGTCTGGGTGCGTTTCCCTCAGTGCGCCTGGAGATGGAGGTCACTAATTAACGCCCGCGTGCGCGTGACCGACACGACAAACGACGGAGCATTTAGAAGAAGCGCACATGACGTAAACACACATGTTGGCGAAAGAACAACCAGGGGAAAAAAGCACAATTTTGTGAAAAATCAAATCCGGAGATGCCCAATGTGCCCGTGCGCGGATGTGCACGAAGTGCAACTGGAAATTGAAAGGAAACGAAAGACCGAGCGAGGAAACGATCCGGTAAACGCCTCATCAGCCGTTACTCCAGATGTTCATCCTGTCACAGCCTGTGAACGCGTGTGCGCGGCCTGATGCTGGTAATTGACTACTCGGTCGGTGGGGGGAGGGCGACGCGTTAGGACACAAATCCAGAGGTAATCCAGTCTGCGTGGCTTCTTTATCAAAGGACAAAACAACACGGGTCCACGAGGACAACTGGAACAGAACCCTTATGATAGAAGGATCCCTTCGCGACTAAACTCTCACTCTATTCACGCATTCACTCATCCATCCATTCATCCATCCATTCAGCCATCCGTTGGCCCATTACGCATCATTTAAAGCAAACAATGAACGATGGTCAAATGGGGAGAATAAAGCTCCTACCGTGAAGAACGAATTTCAGCCGCGGTGACTTTCCGGCGACAATCGTGGCAAAAAGCGACAGGAGGATGAAATAATTCATCTTTCTGGAAGCTCCTCCGTGTGGTATGAACAAGTAAGTAGACCGTAACGAGCGCTCCACTAAACCCTTGTTTCAAGTCCCTGTCCCGACCTGCCGCGTCCCGATCCGTTCCGTGCCACAGAGACCTGGTCCCAGTCCGTCGCATCCGACTCCTCCGCCGGCGGTTCAGTTTGGAGAAGTCGGGGTATCAGGCTCCACCTCGAAAACAAACAGAGGCGGGGGGAGGGCGGCTTAGGAGGGGGAGGGGGGGAAGGGGGGGGGGGGGGCTTTTCAGCAGCGGGGGCGCAGGAATAAAACCTTCCCAGTGCAAAAAACAAAATAGTCTTTAATTACAGGCGCGTGGGTTCCCGCGGTGAACCTGTTGCTCGCAGTGAGACATTATATTTGACATCACGTCACTCGTCTTGTTTTCCTCCCATTATTCATCCGTTCACGCAGCGACCACACATCGGCTTTTCCTCCCGCTGTTAGGACACATTTTCTAAATCTGCTGAATTCACACCGACGTCAATAACAACGCGTCCTCCTGGGAACACACGGTGACTCCACATGAGACTCTGATACATTATTCTGTTCTCTGGGATGTTTGGTTTGCATCTGCTGATCAATGCGTGTCGATAGGGAATCGATTGGCAGTGTTTGCTTTTGTGAAAGTTATGAGTCCTAAGCGCCCCCTCACAGCAGGAGGCCCCCAACAAACACCAATTGATGAACATTTTCAAATGGACATACTTTTCACATTTAGGGCCAGAACAGAAAGAATATTTATTAGCAGCTTATGGCTTCAAGCCAGTTGTAAATATTTTTCTTTAAATACACAAATGCTTCCTTTTAATGTCATAAAACCAGAAGTGAGAGAGAGTGAGAGAAGACACACCAAATACAGTTCAAATAACAGTTTTATAATGAAATATACGTTGGGCCACTTACCAGGTGACGTCATTGAGGTCCCTGAGGGGTGGGGGGGGGGGGGGGGGGGGGCATTGGGCCTCCCTCACATAGATACATAGATATACGGTTGTGGTCAAACGTTTACGTATTGTAAAGAACATAATGTCAAGTCTGATTTTTCTCTGATCGAGTGATTGTAACAGATACTTCTTTGTCACAAAAAAACATTCATGAAGTTTGGTTCTTTTATAACTTTATTATGGGTTAACAGAACAAATGATCAAATCTGCTGGGTCAAAAATATACATACAGTATATATAGCTAATATTTAGTTACATGTCCCTTGGCAATTTTCACTTCGAATAGGCGCTTTTGGTGTCCATCCACAAGCACCGAATCTTTGACCGCTCCTCTTGACAGAATTGGTGCAGTTCAGCTAAATGTGATGGCTTTGTGACATGGACTCGTTTCTTCAGCATTGTCCACATGTTCTCAATGGGATTTAAGTGACCACAACTGTATATTATATATATATATATATATATATATATATATATATATATATATATATATATATATATATATATATATATATATATGGTCCCTCACCTGTCCGCCTTTGTTATTCTGAGAGCCTGACAGAGGAGCGTTGCGCGGGCGACACCTGCCGGGCGCCGTTGGCACTACACACACGTTAGAGTCATGAAGACGAAAGAACACAACTTGAATTTGTATCCCCCCCCCCCCCCCCCCCCCTCCAGCCCCCCTCCACAATATGACATCACTGTCCACGTGACGCGGACCGCTGGGACAATTAACGTTTTAGTCAGAATTATGATCCAAAGACATACAACTAACTGCTGTACTCAACATAGATATTATATATAATATGTGAGTGTGTGCCAACCGGGACGGAGGTTCCGTAGTTGAAGCACGTGTCATTTATAATGGACGGAACACGTCGATTTGGACTCACAGTGCGTGACAAGCTCGAGTCGTCTTTGTTAGTTCTACAGCGTCACTTTTCACAAGAGCCGAAAGAACCAACGTCCGGACGCGTGCCGGGACGCTGTTGCCATGACAACCCACGTAACGCACGTTACTACTGCCCGTAGTTCACACGTTGTGTTGTTTTCGCGGACGACGCACAATGGCCGCGACGCCCGAGTCCCTCGTGAAATACGACCGGCCGGTTTTGGTCAACAAGAAACCCGCCGAGAAATCAGGACAGGTGAGTTTTAATGGAGGACCGGGACTGCTGTGGGAAAGAGGGGGGGGGGGGCTTCAGAAGCTTGCCAACACCAACCCTGTCCCGCCCTGTCCCCGCCCTGTCCCGCCCTGTCCCGCCCTGTCCCCGCCCTCAGCCCACGTCAGCAGCCGCTGATGCCCCCAGGCAGGGAATCCAGGAGATCCTCAACCGCACCTTTCCACCCAGGTGGAGCTGCTGCCATCCACACCATTCAACAAGTATCCGCATCCATCGCATCACATCACATTACATCACATTACATCACGTGTCATTTAGGTGACGCTTTTATCCAGAGCGACTTACAATAAGTGCATCTCAACCATAAGGACACAAACTCAGAAGAACAGGAAACAAGAAAGTGCAATTTCCTCTAATAAGCCAATTTACAATTTGCTGTTTAGATAAGAGGCGTTAGAAGTACAATTTAAGCGCTCCAGTCTTTTAGTCCAGGTGGAGTCACCCGTGCCCTTGCAGGGAGTGGATGGAGGGGGACCAGGTGTGGTGGCAGCAGGTGTCCAGTGCTCCTGTCACCGGGGCCGACGTCGTTGGCCTCGCGGAGCTCCTGGACAGGAAGCTGCTGCAGTCGCAGGCCAGAGAGACGGGACTGTGTCCTCGGCGCAGGGAGCTCTACTCCCAGTGCTTCGGTGAGGAGGATCCCTGCCGCGTGGCGGCGTGGGGGGTCGACACATCGATGCGTCTCCTCTGACTGTTCTGTTCCTGCCAGACGAGCTGATCCGGGCGGTGACCATCCAGTGCAGCGAGAGGGGTTTGTTGCTGCTGAAGGTCAGAGATGACATCCGGAGGACCGTCGCCGCCCACCAGACGCTGTATGAGAGCGGCATGTTTTTCGGAGTGAGGAGGGCACTGCTGGCTGAGGTGGACGGGATTGACAGGAGGAAAACCGTGAGGACATCCAGAGGCTCAGCGTGGATATAAACCCAAAGGCATCCAGCAGAGAGCACCACGTCTAAGGGCGTGTGTGCTCTCTGCATTCCTAGAGCTCTGAGATGGAGGAGGAGAAACAGCAGCTGAGGAAGCAGGTGCAGGAACTGAGAGCTGACATCGAAGCCGCTAAAGAGAGCAACGACGAGAGGAGACGGGTGAAGAGTGAGGAGCGCGAGGAAGAGGTCGAGATGCTGAAGAGTCTCAACCAGCAGCTCAAGGTGACGTTTCTTTTTAACACAACAAAGAAGAAAAATAGATTTGAGACTTGAAGCTACAGCAGCCCAGATGTTTTTATATCTGTCTATTTGTGTTTCTGTTCAGAGCAAACTGGAAGGGATGCTTTCGGCATAGAATAATCACGTGAGTCAGGATCACTGCACCTTCGCTAATGCCTCGTAATTCATAAACATTCTTATGAAATAAATCAATTCAATTCAAAGGTTGCACATTATTGTCATTTTGAAAAGATGGTGTAAAAGTAGTGCAAATATATTAACTTGATTTGTTTTCCACAGGTTACACTTCACGATCAGCTGGAAAATATGTTCAGTGCAAAACACGTTTATTACAGCCACAATAAAATTGACGCCAAATTTCTGTTATTTTTTGCTCTTAATTTGCATTGTTCTAAAAAGACGGTTGTACATTTTTGTTCTGGGTCATTTTTTTACTGAAGACAAAGACACGACACAAAAGGCCGCATGGAGGCTCGTCTTTACTCGTTGTCTTTACTCGTCTTCCTGTCACATGGGTTTTAGTGCACGTTGCATTGATCTCAGCGCGTTCAAGTTATGCAACAAGTAAAGGGCAGCCGGGGCTGCTAAAATATATTGTAGAGGAACAATGTATTATCTACCGAACTTGCTGAAGTTCACGTTTCCTTATACTGTCATTTAAAATTAGACCGTTTGCTCAAATAGTCTCTTCCCACCGCGGCTCCGAGGGTCTTATTTCGCCGATCGCCACCGAGCTAAAAGCTCAAACGTCAACTGGCAGTCGCGAAAAATCTAACCTGCTACTTTGAGTGCACAGTGAACAGGTACATTATCGCCCAATAATATGTCTCCCCCCCCCCCCGTGACTCTCGCTCTACTGTGAGATGCATGTAGCGGCAAATAGTTAGAGCCAGATATCCCGACACTACCAATCAGAACGCTGTATTTCGTCCACCCGGATTATTATAACCATTTAAATTCAAAATAAACGGTTCCGTGGGGTTAATGTCTGGTAATGTTAACCAGTTCCATCAATGACAACATTACACCACCGGATTACAACTTAAAGATTGTATATTTATTCCAAAAATAATTAAGAGTAACAAAACTGCAAGGCGTGTACTGCATTGGAGAATCATTCAAGAATTATTTTAGCAGGAAGAATTGATTTTCATAGACAACGAGAATCATTATACCGCAGTTAAAACATGTCTCCATCACCGTGAGAAACCACACCACAGGTTATATTGGCACCAGACGTAATCAGCAGAAAATGGCAAATAATTATCACCAAAGAGGCAAATTAGGTCATTTCATTAATTGCGCGAATGACTTTGTGTGCACAACTAGTGTTTAGGGTATAGAATATAAAAATAGATCTCTAACGAGCCGTTTAGAGGCTGTAGGGAAATGAAAAAGACCTGAGTGGCATCGCCAAAGACCCCAAAACACCAGAGAAAGACGATCCATGCAGCATTATTACAAATCACCGAGTCACGCTTCAGACATCCAGAGACGTAGAACCTCGGCCCGGACCATCAGCTCCAGGTGGGATCATACTTGGTCCACCCTGGAGGCGGGGCCAGGTAGATCCTGCGCCCTCTGGAGAGGAAAGTGACCACCCCTCTGTACCCGGTCCTCGGGACTCCAGACTTCAGGTCGTCCATGACGCCCAGGTTTCTGGCCAGCAGCTTGAAGCTGTCCTTCTTGGAGTATTGAAGGCGGACGGGCCCAGAACCTTGGAGCTGCCCCTGCTTCACGTCTTCATAGGTCACCACGGGAGCGCTGTAGACCTCCTTCTCGAAGCGCTCCCTGTACGCCTCCTCCTTCAAGTAGCTCAGGTCCAACTCGGTGAAAGGCACAAACTTGTTATTCAGCTTAATGTATCGCAGGTACTTGTCGTAAAACTGCCCCAGGCTCACTCCTTTCCGGCCGAAGGTCAAAGTTCGCGAGACCTCCGGCCGTATGCAGGCGCGGCCGCGGCGCTGCTCCGGCTGACGCATCCAGTCGTCCCAGAAGGCAGCGGGCCACTTGGGCTCCAGCTCCTCCCACAGCTCCGCGAGGAGCATCCACCCGAGACCGGGGAAGAAGTCCGTCCGGTAGAGCAGGTCCGCCCGGCCCGGATCCACGTAGCCGTCCCGGCCGTTGTCGTTCCAGGCCGACACGCACCACAGGCTGGGGTCGGACCTCAGCACGGGCAGCAGGGCTTGGAAGTACTCGAAGAAGTCGGGCGCCACCTGGGGTAGAAGACGAATAGCTACGTTGAGTTAAGTGAACGGCGAGACGCAGTGACATTTAACGGCGACGCCGCTGAGTTTACCTCGAGGTCGTCCTCCACAATGACGGCGGCGGAGTAGGAGAGGGTCTTGAACACCTGGTTGAGAGCCCACCGGTAATGCCTGGAGATTTTGTAGTAACCCTGAAACTTCCGGTGTTCCGGTCGCACCGCCACGTCCGACAGGTCCGGCTGCTTCAGGTGAATCACCTGGCTCCCGTAGGATCGGATGGCCTCGGCGGTTTCGGCGTGCCCGCAGTCCTGGCTCACGACGATGGGGAAGAGCTCGGCGGACGGACGGAGCTGCAGGAGCTTGTCCAAGCAGCGCCTCACCGTGACCCGGTTGCAGGCGATCACCAGGATGGGGACGACGGGGGAGGGCGGCGCCTTCGGCTCCCTCAGCGATTGCTGCTTCTTGATCTGCAGCAGGATGTTTTTCTGCAGCTCGAGCTCCTTCTCGAAGGTGTCGGCCATCCGCATCACGTCACCCACCACGTCGCCCGTGGGGCCTTCGGCCGCGTCCCCGTGCGCCCGGTCGGGCTCGCCCGGCTGGCCGGGGGCCGGGGGCCGCCCCCAGAGCAGGAGCACCAGTATGGCGTTCCAGGTCACGAACAGGAGCGTGCCGCAGAAAATGAGAGAGCCTCTCTTGCGGAGCATGGCCCAGGAACTCGGGGGGAGGAGGGTGGAGCAGGGGGGCCGGGGCCGAACGGAAGGCGGTGGCTCTTCTTGCAGACGATAGGAAAGGGCGATGGCAGCAAGTTTATCATCACAGGCATGCGATCACAGGTGTGGCGCCACGCGTTGCTGGCTCACTGCGACGTGGAGAAAGAACACGTGACACCACCGGGAGGTGGAGGTGGAGGACAGGAGTCATCTTTGGGTTCTGGCAGAGCCTCAACCTTCAATGTCCTCTCGCTCCTGAAACCAATAAGAACACAGTGTACTCTTAGAGAGAGAAAAAACACACACAAAAGTGGAAACAAACGTGTTTAACAGAGAGAGAAGAAGAGTTCCAACCAGGAAGTGCCTGCTGGCTCGCGCGCGTCCGCTAGTTGCTCCACATGAGCCGACGAGTGATGGATCAGCGCCTGATCGATCCTCCCTGATCACCTGTGGCTGCCTCGCTAAACACGCCCCCCCGCAGCCCGGGACCGTGTGGAAATTTCGCCCTCACCCCCCCTCTCACTCTCAGCGAGCCTCCTTCTCGTGCCCGGTTCCTCCCGGTGACAGCCGGCGAGCCGACGGCAGCCCGGGGGACGGTTCGGCGCCGGCGGGCGGGCGGGGGGGGGGGCGAGTCTCCTGTTCTTAGTTTCCCCCCGCTGCAAAAATAAAAAAATCAACTTTTCCGCCGCTCTGGTTCTTCTTCTGCTTCCTGCCAAGGCTGGAAGAGGAGGACGTAACAGCAACACGACGACTTCCTGGGCAGAGCGCAGTCAGGGGAAGTCCCGCCCCCAGCTGTCAGCTCGAGGGATGACGTCACGCAGAAGTCGGCGCGGCTCTTCGTGGAGTTTATCAGGAAACGGATTCCTTCCTCCTGGCCTCGGATACAGTTATCTATATATGCATATATACATATACACACACACACACACACATATATATGTATATATATATATATGTCTACTGTCACGCACCAACCGCCAAGACAAATTCCTTGTATGTTTGGAATTTGTACGTTTTATTACACATTCATGCAGCAAAAAAACTTCAAAGTGAAAAATACAGATTTTTTTTTCTAAATGGCGCTTATTTAATTTAATTCATTTCTTATTTTTTTACAACCTGCTCAGTCTTGCACATTTTCCCTTACCTCATTTCTGCCTTATTTTTATTTCATGTACATTTATGTAAATATTGTATTTTGATTTTGATTAAAAAAATTCCAGAAAAGGCAAGCATAAGAATTTCAATACACAGTGGGTCTGTATTTGACGATACAAATCTTTGAATCTTTAAATAACAATATGTCATATTTCATAGGCTGATTTTTTAAAATTTGTGAGTCTAGACTTAAAGATTGAAAAGTACAATACATCTCACTAAAATGTAAAAAGCAACATAAAATAGTAAAACTCAAGTTACATTAAATTCTAAGCAGACCTGAATGCCAAATAAATTCCTCCACCACAATTACATTACAGGTCATTTAGCAGACGCTTTTATCCAAAGCGACTTACATTACACTTTAAACCCATGGCTTTTTTCACATTTCACATTTTTGCCTGGGGAGCAAAGGGTTAGGTGTCTTGCTCAGGGACACTTTGACATGGAACATGGCGCAGCCTGGAATTGAACCACCAACCTTGTGCTTCCCAGCACACCTTCTCTAGCCCCTGCGCCACGACGTCCCTGTTTTTAGTTTACGAAGACAGATATAATAAGTACTTTGATTAGTATATTTTGCTGACAATACTTCATTGTTTTGCTTGCACCAAAGTAAAATATCTCTCTTAAGTGCTGTAGGAAGAACACGTGTTCTTCTGGTAATTCCTCCACATTTATACACTTTTTACTGTATTTTAATCTTTCTGTTTCTCAGGTGTTTATTCTCTCAGTATTTCCTACTTTTCCCCCGAAGGAAGAGAAATGCTCCGATGTGTCTATGAGCAGCGGTGGGTAAAAGTATCATGTGAATGTGCCGTTACATTCGGTACTTTTTGGGCTTGTAACCCAAATATAAAAATAGTCAATGTTCTTACTCAGCAGTTCCACTTAAGTCAGGTTTATTTAAGCAACAAAGAAGAACTTGTGCAATACAAAGACAACTCTTTATGGAGCAATATTTTCTTAATTTGCAATGTGATGAACATAGTGAATAAACGTTTAGTCATTGGTTTTTAAATATTAAACACAGCACATTGCATTCCACACATGGATCCGGTCATTTGAACTTTGGGCTAACTGAGCGCGAGCGAAAGGCTGCAGGAAAGCTTCACGTAAGGGAACTGATTTTCTCTTCCTGCTGTTTGTTGTGGTTGTTCGTAGTTTTCCACCCATCGTGTTTTTGCTTTCTCCCTGAGCACATCGTGAACGTATGCCGCCAAACAGGTTGGCCCACCACCTCCACCCTCCTCCACTGTCTGTTTACACCACCTGAGGGTATCAGTCTGAAGACATGCGGGTTCTGTTTTCACTCCACAGAGGACAAATGGACAGGAAGTCTGTCTTTTGTTTTGGAAATACTGACCAGTGGGCCTTCAAAGTCTCTGAAAAAAGTATGCAAATGAGAGAAATGACGTGTGATACGAGAAAAGTTCCTATATACAAATATATAAATCATGTATGTACAAGGAGGCGCACGGCAGAGTTTAGCTCATTGTTTTCCTTCATCGCCCCCCCCCCCTGGACAGAATGCGTCCCAGGGTCCAGCCCCTCCTCCACCGAGAGCGCCGAAGGACCACTGAGCCTCCTCCTCCTCCGGTGCCCCAGGGGCCAGCTCACCCCGGGGGGCGGTCGGACGTCTGGTTCCCCCCGGGGAAGGGCCTCCGGTTGACGGACAGGCTGGGGATGATGACAAAGGCCAGGACCCCCACCAGCATGAGCAACCACGGTGATGGTGATGACGGACGCCACCGCCACGTAGTAGCACCCGGTCCGAGCGGAACAGCCTGCGGAGGCGACCTCTGACCCTGTTGGGAGGCCTGCCCACGTCCACCACCGTGGTGGGGCCACTCCCTGCTCCAGAGCACTCAGGTCGCTGTGCCCCACTGCCGGGACCTGCCCCGCCTGGGCTCCTAGCAGGGACTGCCGGCGATGTCTGCCCCCGGACAGGCGGCAGGGGGTGCTTTCATCCGCTTCCCAGCTGCTGCGCTTGAAGCGGATGGAAAGCACCCTGCGCATGTCCGGGGCAGCCTGCCGAGGACGTCCTTGTTGGTGCCCAGGCGGGGCAGGTCCCGGCCGTGGGGCAGCTCGGTGGGCTCGCGGCACACCGGGCAGCTCAGCGTCTTGAGGCGGGGGGAGGTCACGTTGATGCGAGCCAGGCACTCCAGGCAGAAGGTGTGACCGCACGCCAGCAGCTTGGGGGTCCTGAAGATGTTGTCGTAAGAGCAGAAGCACACGGCGCACTCGGTGTCCTCCACCTCGTCCTCGGGGGGCTTCACCCTCCCGCTGGCGCTCCCTCTGCCGTCTCGGCCCCGGGCCTCCTCGCTCCTCCCCCGCCGGCTCCGGCCCCCCCGGTGTCGGTCCCGCTCTCTGCCCCGCCTCTCGTCCTCCCTCTCGGAGTGGGTGCTCCTCGACCTCCTCTCCTTGGGGGCTTCTCCTTCTTCCGCGTGTCCTCCTTGCTCCTCCTCTCCGTCTGGCCGAGCTTGGGCTTGACGTTGGGGGGCGGTGCGGCTGCGCGTCCCTCCCGGTCCTCACTCATGTTGCTTATGGATGGATGGGTGGGTGGAGGGAGGGAGTCTGGGACCTGGGGGGTGTTTAAGGATGTGATCGGTTCAGCGCTCACAGAAACAGGCGGAGCAGGAAGCAGACTGAAGGAATTCACCGTGATGAAGCAATAATGTCTCTGCCCAACATCGCTTTTGTATTAAAACGCTATCTGCACAGTCACGAATGTGTCGCTGTGTTTGTTTAACAGGCTTTCCGGAACAGAAGCCATCAGTAAACACGAGAACTGAGGAACTAAGTAAATAAATAAAGATCTTGATTAGCTGGCTCAGGACGCCACTTGTTGTGTCCCTCGGCTCCTTTGTTTTCACTGTTGTATTCTAAAAAAAGATCATAAACCTCCGACTAGAGTCGGGACTTTTTCTGTTCATTAAACTTAACAGAAACCTTTTTTATGTTCTTCTTCACAAAGCACAAAGGGGAACCACTGGAAATAACACACTGACCTGCTGAGGTGGAGGAACGTCGGGTGGCGTCGTCAGGTGGAATAACGTTGCTGCTGCGGACCGAGGCGCTGGAAACATGCAGCAAACTTCATCGCTGGAGGAAGACTCAGCTTCAGTCTGCAGCTCTTCTGCTTCCTCTCATGTTATTTTTCTAGTGGTGGCAAAGCGCTGCCTCCTCCTCCTCCCCCTTTTCTCCTCCTCCTCCTCCCCAGTCTGACCAGTTGGACCAGCTCAGGTGAGCCAGCTTTCTATATCTGTTTATATGCGATTTGCTAGGTATTTGGGTATCTGATGCATGTGGGTGTGTGTGTGTATTATTACATTACAGCTCATTTAGCTGACGCTTACATTTTTAACCCATGGCTTTTTACATTTTAGTATTTTTTTTGCCCGGGAAGCAATTAGGGGTCAGGTGTCTTGCTCAGGGACACTTCGCCGAGCCGCAGGGGCTCGAACCGCCAACCTCGTGGTTCCCAGCGCTCCCGCTCTACCCCCTGCACCACGTCGACATTCGCCCCACATATACGGACGCACGCTGCGCCAGAGAGGACGCGGTGCATTAGGTTGGTCGACGGCATGCGGGAAACCCAGCAGCGGCTGTTTGGTGAGCGGGTGACACGCGGCCCGGTGCCTTCGGTGGTTCTGCTGCGTGATGTGAATGAACTCCACCTCGACTAAAGACTAACAAATTGTAGCACTTAAATTGTACTTGTAACGTCACTCATCTATAGCAAATTGTAAATTGGCTTATTTGAGGAAATTGCACTTTGTTTCTTGTTCTCCTGAGTTGGTACGCTGTGGTTGAAATGCACTTATTGTACGTCGCTTTGGATAAAAGCGTCCGCTAAATTACATGTAAATAATGTAAATCTAATGAATGAAGCGCAGCAGCGGCGGCGGCGGGTCCAACGAGAACAGCAGGGCTACAAAGACGCAGCAGCAGTTACACCCTCTCCCTCTTGGAATGACAATGACTAAGCACGTTCGGGGCGGAACGCATTTAAAACAACAGCGGAAAAGAAGTTTTGTTTGCTTTGTCGTGCTCATATTTCTGCATCGGTTTAAAAGTTGAAAATGAGCAACATGTTGGGAAATGTTTTAAACAGTTGCATTAAAGACGACAAGTCGTTCTCTTTGGATGCTTTGATATTGATGTTGTCACTTTGTTGCACAACTTCACCAGCGTGACTGGAGGAGCACATTCGATCCAACATAAATATAAAACATGGAACAACATCAGTGAACCTCCAGGAGGAACCCCGAGCTGAGAGCTTGGAAGGAATCATAGAAGACTAGATGGAACAAAACAAGTGGTTGTAAAACTTTATTCCTGAAAAATAAAAAGACAAGGAGCCACACGCAAGAGGGAAACGAGCTCTATGGAAATGAGTCTGTTGCGCTTCATGGAGGCAGCGTGCTGCTTTGACTAATACACGTTTTGACTCCGCTGGAAACGAGCCGTGGACCCACTCAGTCACATCCAGTGCGTCCGTGTTTGCTTCTTGTGGTCCGGCTTATGATTAACCCGGTGACTCCCGTCCCCACGAGGTCCACGGGGTCCAAGCGGCTTCAGCGGTAAAACCACTGGAGGCAAACAGAGCTGCAATCCCACGCCGTCCTTTATTATGTCAAGTCTTTTCTGGGCTCTCTCACTGGCCGAGCTCCTCCTTCGCTTTGCCCTGCTTGCGAGGCATCTTCTTGCTGCTGCTGTCCTCCAGCTCTTTGCTCTTGTAGTAGTGAGGAGCCACTTCCAGCAGCCAGCCGCTGTCTATCTCAATCACCTGTGGGGGGAAGAGGCATTGAATCATTTTCCAGGAACACTTCCTCCTTATTATGCTGAGGCATTGCTGTGGATGACCTCATCGCTGACCGGTCTGCTAGTGAAAACCTCCAACTAGCATCTTCAAGTCTCTCCACGCCGCCCATCTCATGCACCCCTCGCCGCCCGTCTCATGCACCCCGCGCCGCCCGTCTCATGCACCCCGCGCCGCCCGTCTCATGCACCCCGCGCCGCCCGTCTCATGCACCCCTCGCTACCTGTCTCATGAACTCCTTGGTGGTGAACACCAGCTCGTGGTAGATGAGCCAGCGCGGCTGCTCCTCGAACAGAGAGCTGTTGGGGTGGACGTAGACCGTCTGCTGGTGCTTCACCGTCTTGTAGCCGCCTTTGCTCAGTCGCGCCGTGTGATAGAAATATCCCGCCGTCACCGCCTGGTGGAGAGAGAGAGAGAGAGAGAGGGGAGGCGTCCATTAACCTCCATGAAGTTCGCGTTTGGTCACAAACCAGTTAAAAACAAGAGTCTCAAGAAAAACTGCATTTTAAATTTTTTGTCCTAATCGAGGGGAGGGGGTGGAGGGGGGGGGGGGGCGTACAGGGTTGCACGGTGGCGCAACAGTATCAGTTATTGGAGCACAGAGCCCCCCCCAAGCTTTGAGGTAAAGGGGAGTTTCGTGTGAGATTTGCACACAGATTCTTTCACAAACCCACAGGCGGACCTGCATTCCCAACCTTGTTTTCACAGAAGCCCAAGAACTGTCCTCACCGGCTTGAGCCCCGGCCAGGTGACGTTGGGTGCGTTCAGGGACCTAACCCTTAAACGGGACAGCGCAAACTAAAACCAGGGCTGACTGACACCATCCGTCACACCCAAGCTGCATCTTTTGTCTGGAAACAGCAAATCTCTGTCTGTCATTCCGCTTACACTTACCGGCTCACACTGAGGGCCACTAAAGCTAAATGTTTAGAATAAAGAAATATAAGCAACGAGATCCTCTGAAATGACAAAGCTTCCAAAGATATCAGTCAGCTATCGGTTCAATTATCGACCTTTGAGTCATAACAGATGAAAAACGGCGTGGAACCGGACTAGTAAAACCAACACCCGTCTTATCTCAAGTGCCTCAGGGGTGCGTTCCCAACACGTGGGCCCTGATAGGACGTGCGTCTTGGTACAACGCTCTTGTTCCAGGAAGCATCCACTCGCCCCGCGTTTGTTCTCTCCCGCCTCCCTGTGGAGACGTACAGGACTCATTAAACCGCCGTTGAGCCCGAGGGAGAGTGACCACATCAAGGAGAAGCACATATTGACCGGCGCTGGTGGAGGCACCACCTGCACCGGCGCCACAGGCCTTTTGAATCTGAACATTCAGGCTGATGTTCCCGAAGACGCATCGCTTCTCTAAAACCAGGAACCATTGGCGAGGTTTTCCCGGGTCTCACCGACCTTGCGAATGGGCAAGCTGTCTCCCTGAGAGCTCACCACCTCCACCTCGATGCGCTCCATCAGACCCTCCAGCTGGTCCCGGACGTCCCGGGCTCTCCTCATGGAGCGGAACTGGATGAAGTTCTCGTAGCACCACTGCGTGGAGTAACCGCTCTCCAACCACTGCGGGGCACAGAGACACGATGTCCGGCATGTCAGGGCCACACCATGGGAGGGGGTTCTGGGCCGGAGATCTGCACCCAGTGGTGCGTGACAGACCGGTAAACTTGTACCTGCGTGTAGACGTTGAGCAGCACCAGGTGGTCTCCTCCCGGCACCACAAAGTTCATCCTGGCGTTGTCGGCGTGCACCACCTTGTCTTTGGGCCGGTAGAAGATGGAGTTGTTCACGGACAGCATGGCGGCTATCGTCAACACCTCCTCGGAACACTTGTACCTGGAAGGAGACGAGAATAGAGGAGTGTAAACAGTAAACAGGAACCCTGCAGCGCTGACGTACACAGGACTTTCTCTATTTAAATAGTTATTAAACAAGACTTACTGCTCGGAGGCCAGGACCATCTTGCTCAGCATGGGGTCCACCGGGAGCTCGGCCATCCTGCGGCCCAGCTGAACAAACACCAGAACAAAGGCGAGGACATCAGAGGAACGTTAACCAGGACTACGGTAGGCACCGACGATCCGGAGGAACGTCCTCTCGTCCTCGATAATCACCGAGAAACGAGACGCGCTTGCAGGAGCGAGCGAGTCCTCTCCTGCATCGGCGCTCCTCCCCCACGAAGTGACTCAGGGATTTACAAAACTCAAACTCACTATTATGCCTTGAGGCAAGAATTTCAGTATCTTTTCTGAGAAGTTCAGAATGCTTTTTCAGCAGATTATTCTCCGGCGGTTCATCGCTACGAGCAAACCCGTTTCACATTTTCATCTGACACACAGTTATTGTAAAGATGTCAACCACAAGCTGGACGCGTGACGAACACGGGCTCCGGGTCCGGTACCTTGGTGAGCTCTCCCAGGTGGTTCAGTG
Source organism: Gasterosteus aculeatus (assembly GCF_964276395.1). Classification (NCBI taxonomy): domain Eukaryota; kingdom Metazoa; phylum Chordata; class Actinopteri; order Perciformes; family Gasterosteidae; genus Gasterosteus; species Gasterosteus aculeatus. Next base: position 1,579,489 of record NC_135707.1, read on the forward strand.
CTCCCAGGGCGTAGAGCTGCTCCAGCGCCAAGACCAGAGTCTCGTGAGGGGGTGGGTCCATGAAGTCGAAGTGAATGAGGTCGTTGATTCCTACAAGCAAAACGTGTTAACTTATTGCACAGCCGGCAAATACCGCCCCTGTCAGCTTCCTCATTGACCCCCCTCCTCCCTCCTCCTCTCCTCACCCAAACTCTTCAGCAGGAGGACCACATTTCCCAAGTTGGTCCTCTGAATCTCGGGCACCGTCGTTTCCTCCATCTCGTGTTTGAAGGCCCAGGCTGTGTAAAGCCTGAAGCATTTCCCAGCAGCCACTCTGCCTGCGCGGCCTGCCCTCTGGTTGGCCGAAGCCTGCAGAACAAAACAGAATAGAACGTTTAGAGTACGACGATATCCCGACGTGTAGCACGAGCGAAGGGGACGGTGTAAAGTGTTACGCTCCCAGGAGAACAGCGGGCGCTTACCCGCGAGCACGGCGTGACGATGAGCGACTCCATGCCGGTGCGCGCGTTGTAGCTCTTCTGCTTGCAGAAGCCCGGGTCGATGACGTAGATGATGCCGTCTATGGTCAGCGAGGTTTCCGCTATGTTGGTAGCCACCACCACCTTGGATTGACAGGGTGGAGAAGGCGCCGCGGGATAAAGCGAGTTGTTAGAAGGGGAGATTAAAACCAGCTGTGAGGCCGGGCCTTAACCTGTGGAGCAGGGTTAGAAAACAACAACTAGCGTACGGCGTCTCCATGGCAACGGCGGCCTCTACTGAAGGAGGATGGCATTGACGTTCTAGTCCGACGTACGGCACAGGGGCTCACCTTGCGGGCCCCCGGGGGGGTGGGGTTGAAGATCTTCGCCTGCATGTCGGACGGCAGGTTGGCGTAGATGGGGAGGACCAGCAGCTCCGCGATCTTAGATCCCAGTCGCCTGCATCGCTCCTGGAGCAGCTCGCAACACGTCTCAATCTCCTCCTACGAGAAACGCAAAGGGGACAAAGATTCAAACCACAGCACGAATGTACTCTCTGCAGCAGCAACATCCCGCCCTCCCACACGCGCCATTTTCATTTAGTCCAGACCAAGAACAGACTTCCCCTCATTTAACCAATAACATAACACACATGTGTGGAAAACCCAAAATGAATACGGCTGCACTCACGATATTCTACAGATGTTGGTCCACACAGTTATAAAAAAAAGGTATTTAAGAACAAGGATACTGATAATTAGGATGTCAATCATCACCCCCCCTCCCCCCCCCCCTCCCACACCAGTCCCACTGTGACGAAGCAGAAACCCCACCTGTCCAGTGAGGAACACCAGTACGTCTCCGGTGGGCTGCGTGACGTGGATCTGCAGCACCGACACCACGCAAGCTTCCAGGTAGTCGGCCTCCGGGGCCTTGGGAGCACACACACACACACAAATGAACACACACACCTCTTTAAAGGTGAGAGCGGTGTCACCATCTCTGGCCAGATGATTCAGAGAAGATATGATCTATATCTTCAGCACTAAGCATTCACACGACCTTCTGGTTCTTACTTTGGTGTAGAAGATATCGACGGGGAACCTCCTGCCGGGGATCCTGAAGACGGGCGCGTCGTCAAAGAAGCAGGAGAAGCGCTCCGTGTCCAGAGTGGCGCTCGCCACCAGCACCTTCAGGTCCGACCTGAACCTGGCGATGTCCTTGATCAGACCGAACAGGATGTCGGTGTGGAGCGTTCGCTCGTGGGCTTCGTCGATGATGACCACGCTGGTGGGTGAGACAGATCGATTAACAGACACTCTCGCTTTCCCAAGTAAGAAAATGATGACATTGGATGTGATTCTTCTCTCGTTACCTGTAGCTGGCCAGGTCCGGCTCGGTGAGAAACTCTCGGAGCAGCATGCCGTCCGTCATGTACTTCAGCACCGTCCTCTCTGATGTGCAGTCCTCAAAGCGAATACTGTAGCCCACCTGCAGGTGGACAGCGGGAAGAACGTCGGCTCGGGGGAAACGCTCTACTTTAGCGTGTTAAAACAAACCCGAGATGGAGCTCACCTCGTTCCCGAGCTTGACGCTCATCTCCTGTGCCACCCGGGACGCCACTGACATGGCTGCCACTCTGCGAGGCTGCGTGCATCCGATCTTCATGCCTCCTTTCGTGTAGCCCTGAGAGAGGATCAAGAACAGTGTTAGAATCCTCTCAGACTTTTCAAACCGTTTTCTCATTATCATGCAGCACTGCTGACTTATTGTTTGATGTTGTCTCAAGTCCACACTCACGTCTTCCAGGAGGTACTGAGGGATCTGAGTGGTCTTTCCCGAGCCCGTCTCCCCCTCGATGACTAGAATCTGGTGCTGGTTGATGGCGGCGAGCAGGTCCTCTCTGTAGGGGAAGATGGGGAGGCTGCGGCGAACCTCCTGCATGGACTGCTTCTTCAGCTCCGCCTGGGACAGCGCCAGGGCCTCCTGCTCCTGAACACAACGGGGTCGGAGGGGGCGGAGTCATTTGGGGCCGATACACAGAAAAGGACATTTCCACACTGAAAGATAAATACTGTTCAGGTCTCACGGCTCAGACGAATGAAATATGAGGCACGACTATAAACAAAGAAGACGACGATACCAAAGTGAACCCTACCTCCTCCGTCCGAGTTCCCTTCATGGTCATGGCAGTGCTGACAAATTCGATCATCTCCTCCTCCTCCAGGATCAGCTGGTACCTCTCCTGCTCCCGCCTCATCCCTTGCTCTCGCTCCCTCTTGGCGCCAAAGCTGAGGGAGGCCGTCTTCAGCCTCTCCTCCTCCCAGCGGCCTTGCTCCCCTCCCAGCTCCATGGGGGTTTCCTCCAGCTCCAGGTCCCTCTGCGGCACCTCCTGGTCAGGGGGAGAAGGAGACACGATGGAACCAATGCACACTCGAGGAGGTGACTGCACCATGTGCGGGTACGGGGCGTTGATGGTTCCTACCTTGCTTCTCTTCTCTTCCGGCATGTAGTAGCGGTTCTTCCTCTCCTCGTGTTCCTTGATACCGGCCGACTTGTAATCCTTGGCCAGGTCCCGCAGGGTGCGTTTGTATTCCAGCTCTTTTTTCTCCCTCTCCGTCAGCTCCTCTGTGTGGAAAAGGTACTCGTCGTCTTTGATCTCAGCCTCCAGGTCCTCCAGCTTCTCGGACTCTCTCTTCTTGAGGTAATCCCAGCGAGAGCGCTTCCTCAGCTCTGGCAACTGCAGAAGGAAAGAGGAAATGATCAGAAACGCTGTGTTCGAACGCCGAGGAGAGCAGAGAGGATTTATGCGGCACAAACAGAAAACTCGACTACCATGTTCTTCTGATCGTCTTCAGCCATCTTCAGCCTCTTCTGAGCTTCCTCATAAGCCTGGAGAGAAAAATAGCCAAAACAGGGGTTTATTTTCACGATGCTGTCGGTCATCTCTAAAAAAAAATGCCAATTCCATCTCGTCCCACCTTTTTGTCCGTCCTCTCCGTTATGTTACGGGTCTTGTCTTTGTCTTTCAGCTTCACTCGCTCAGCAAACGCATCTCTCTCTTCAATGTCCTGCTGTCGCTCTCTCTCTTCCTTCTCCCACTCTTCCTCCTCCTCCTCCTCCTTTTTGGGAGACTCGTGGCCCTCATCAACTCTGAAGTTGGAAAAGAAAATGCATCAAACCGCAGCTTCTGCACAAGGTCACGTTTGTTTTCACTACTAACAATTCAAGTCTAACATTACAAAATAATGCTGTTTATCTATTTGCTGTCTCCGTGGTTGATTAATGGTGTGACAGTACGGGCGTGAACACAAAAACAGGTAAAAAGGAGGGGATGAAAGCTTTCCTGTGGTACCATTATTTATATACTTGAATGGAACAAGTAATAAAGACCCGTCAAACAAGCACAATGAAATCCACATGAGGTTTCTGGATTACCTTTTAGGTGCTTCGTCCTCACTCGACGACGCACTTTGTTTCTTCTTCCTGATGTGCTTCCTCCTGTTTCCTCTGTCTTTGTCCTTTTTCTTTTTCCCTTTCTCCTTTTCCTGCACAGCTTCTCCGTCGCTGTCGCTGTCCTCCAGTAACGTGTACGTCCGATTCTTCTTGTCCATCTCAATGGCTTCCCGTTCCAACGCCCGGGCTGGTTTCTCGACGACTTGCTTGCGAGGAATCTGGAAGAGGCAATTTGGTTGAGAAGATTGCTAAAGGCTTCATAAGTTTAAAATCCATACGAATTAATACATATGTTATAGCATGCAAAGAAGGGGGATGAGTGTAGAATAAACCTTGTCGAAGAGCTCTTGCGCAAACGTCACCACGCTCGGTTCGATGTCAATCGTGCCCGTCTCCTCCAGACGAGTCACAAAGTCTTGAGAACTCGATGATTTCCGCGCAATGCCGATCATGAATTGAGACACATATCTGTCACTCAAACCCAGGATGTCATGGAGACGGTCATTCACCCACTGCTCTAGATTGGCCATGGCGGCTGAGGAGGGAGCACAACACAAAAACGCGGTTATCCACAATGCAGCCGAAGGTGTCAGCCCCCGTAGTCGGAGCGGCAGCAGAAAATACTTTGATTCAATTCCCATTTGAAATGATTAACTATATAGAAACCAAGACATCGCTGTACTCTGCAGACATTGGAATACTTAAGACTAATAAATGATTCATACACTTATAGCAGACAAATCACTTTCTCACGCCTCATTTACAGGGTTTTCCCGCATGATGAATTACGAACGGGATCCTTTGTTTTCAGTCTGAAATCTGATAAGATAAGAGTACCACCGAGTGCATTAACAATAAGAACCCCAGTAACAGTCTGCTGGTGGCAGAATATCACAAACACAACCCAATAAAGTGCAACACGACACCACCCCTATTTAAATACACTATAAAATCAACAAATAAACATAGATCGCAGCTAACTAACGTGAAACCACAAATGCAACATGAATATTCTGTAACTGGCCATTCGGCTTTATGACTGACGTTATTTTAAGTACTGATTAACGTTTCATGCTTTTACTAAACCTGACGTTAGTTTGTAAGATATTCTGCTTATTTTTCAAGAGGCCTGAGTCTAAACTTAAGATTGAAAACGTGCGATGAAAAGCACTAACGTTGCTTTACTTTATCAGAGAGGAAACCCCGCCGCCAACGTCGCTCACCTGGTTTCAAGTACAAGTTGTTATGGTAGAAGTAGCGTTAGCTAACTTAGCTCACAGCTAACTCGGCTAACCGAAGCTACAAAAGAGCCGTTAGCTCGACTCGGAGGTCACGCGCTTCCAGTCGGGACTCTCAGTGGATAAATCCCTCCATTGCCGTGATTCGACGTGTATTCATGCTTTAATGTTTCTCAATAAAATGCTAATCAAATGAGATGCTCAATACATGTTTTGCTAGGTTATCTCAACGCACGCTGAGGTAGGAAGCGGAAATACGTCACTCGAAAATGACGCGTGAAAACACAGCCGGGGAGTTTACTGCCCCCGTGCGGCCATCTGAAGAATGACAACACGATCACGTTTCATCATTTCGAGGGTTGAAGCAAGAATGTCGAGTGAATAACGACACATTAAGACGACTCAATTCAGCATTTCGACGCATCCTCCCGTTCGTACATTTCCAGAAGAGTTGAAATTGAGATATAAAGATATCAACGATTAAAATAAAATCAAAACCAAATCCTCACATGGAGGCCATATCCTAACAGTAAAACACTGCTAAATGTGGTGATAGTAAAAAAAATATATGTAACTTCAGCACTATTTTTAACAGTGACACAAATTACAGGAACTACCTGTTAAGATCATTTTCGTAGGTTTATTGTAAGTACAGCACAGGCTAAAAGGGCCAACGTTGCATAGTACATTGAAAAGTACAACATTTTTTTTATTTTACATTATCTTACATATTTACAAAAAGTATTGATACTATATGTAAAGGCAACTATATTGTCTTTATATATCAAGACATTAGGAGTGATTTGTAAAGGTGGGCTGCCCGTTAGATTTCAGCTCACAGATATAAAAATGAGCACACTTCCAAAACTCCTCTATTGCTTTCAATCACTTCAAATCGAGATCCCTGAGAAGCAATTCAGAGCTTGGGATAAAATTATTTCAAGGTTTATATGAAATGGCCCAAAGGCCAAGAATCAAATATGAAACATGACAGAATGAAATGGGGCATGTCACTATGTCACTATGGGCTCCTCCATCCATCCATTGTCAAACCGCTTATCCTGCACACAGGGTCGCGGGGGGGGCTGGAGTCCATCCCAGCCAACTTCGGGCAATAGACAGGGTACATCCTGGATTGGTCGCCAGCCAATCACAGGGCTACACAGAGACACACAACCATTCACACTCACATTCACACATCTACGGGCAATTTAAAGTCCCCAATTGACCGGATCCCCAGAGCATGTCTTTGGACTGTGGGAGGAAGCCAGAGAACCCAGAGAGAACCCACGCAGACACGGGGAGAACATGCAGACTCCACACAGAAAGGCCACTGGGCGGAATCGAACCCAGGACCTTCTTGCTGTGAGGCAACAGTGCTAACCACCACGCCACCGTGCCGCCCTACTATGGGCTCCTGGCAGATCCAATTAGATCGATAATTTACTGGTGTACCAACGATTATCAAGCAAAGTGGAAAAATGTAGAGCTATATAGAAGGAAGGGAAATACAAAGCCTTGTTATTGGAGACAGAATTATGGCATCTACTTGAACAGATGGACGTTGTCACCTGATTTACATCAGAGATGTGGTTTAAAGTAATAAGGAAACACAGATTAGAGGAAGAGCTCGGGCGCCTACGATGGACAGCCTATGATATCACATTTTACTCCTGGTACTCGTGATCAGAGGTCTAAACAACAAATCTCATAATATGCACAGTTATTAAAGATGGAAGTGTGGTAAGCTTCAGGAGCTTTACAGCATGCGGCTCAACAGCGGCTGTACTTCCTGAGGAGGCTGAGGAGGTTTGGGATGTTTGGGATCCTCATGGAGAGCATATTGACCAGCTGCATCGCCGTGTGTTATGGACCACAAAACCCCTGCAGAGAGTGGTGAGGACAGCAGAAAAGATCATCAAGAATGTCGAACGATATTTTTTTTTCAGCAGTAGAAGTTAAAAAAAAAGAGAAAGCTACAAGAACCTTTAAAGTTTAAATATCACCATTAACAAGTAATATATTGGCAGAGAACTGGGGTCTAATTCAAAATACTAATAAAATCAATAAATGTTTTAACAAGAGCAACAATAATACTGATTCCAACCATAATCTTATAGATTTCATGTGTTATTGTTACAAGCTTATAGAACGTTAAAGGACTTTGATTCTCTTGCTTGTCGCTCGCCGAGTATCGAAAGCGGATGTGAACTTAAACACCTTCAGAAACCCGCTGACACGCAGACGAGTTCACATCCGGAGTGATGAGGACAAACACAGGAGAGAGACAGAGACAAGCCGTTCAGAGGGACAGACTCTGACCTCCCACTCCCCCCCTCCCCCCTCCCCCCTCACTCACCTCCCTCACCTCCCTCACCTCCCTGCCTCCTACTGCCCCTCCGTCCTCCGGTCTGCTCTTCGCCTGTGGCCGCTCGGAGAGACATGAAGACCCCGCGGGACGCCAGAGGACCCCCGCCGCCGCCGCCGCCGCTGCTGCCGCTGCTGCTGGTGCTGCTGGTCGCGGGAGCGCGCATCGAGGGGTTCCGGCCCGTCGTCATCGTGCACGGCATCTTCGATGGACCGAAACAGTTTAAGACGCTTTCTCTTTACATCACCAAGGTAGGAAGGCTCCCGAACTACGGAGTTTAACCGTGCGAGTGACCTCTGAACTCTGATATTTCAGAAATGCTCAATTACTATTTAAAGTGATGCGTTCAAAAGGTTCCTTATAAGTGAAGTAAATGCACGTGTTATCATCAACAGCACGTGTGATGCCTCATTTCAGAATAGTTCATTTATCGAAGGTGTAAATATTACTTTACTGTGGCGCTGCAGGCCGGTAGGTACTGGTGATAATCCATTATATTGTATAAGTTAGTTGTATTGACAACTACAGCAAACAACATGTGACCAGCTATCAAAGAAAAATGTGGCTCAAAAGTTGAATATTTGATGCAGAGCAGAAAGTGGAGTAAAAGTATCATACACACTAGTGAAGTTAAATTTGCATCAAGAGTTTGGTTTATCCACTTTATTCAAAGTAAACTTGCTGTTCGTCTTCATGCTTCTTTCCTCGCCGTGAGGACTTAATATTGATTGTTTTAACCGAACTATGCGAGTCATCCCAAAGCATTGATTAATCAAAGCCACTGTGGAAGTGAGATTAAATGTTGTTCTGAAAGCAGATTTCCGATCAGGTGAAAAGCGAGTCGGTCATTTCTGTTCCCTCTTTCGTTTTCATGTTTAGGACAAAGTGAGCGGCTTGATTGAGTTATTATCGGTAATCAGGCTGCGGGTTGATTTAATCACTGAGTGCTTTGTGCCCCCCCCCCCCCCCCCCCCCCCCCTCCAGGTGCATCCTGGGACAGAGGTGTCGGTGATCGACCTGTATGACGACCTGAGCAGTCTGAAGCCCTTATGGGGGCAAGTCCAGGGCTTCAGGAAGGCCTTCGACCCCATCGCACAAAAGGCTCCTGACGGCGTCCATCTGCTGTGCTTCTCTCAAGGTCCCCCCCCCCCCCACACCTCCCCCAAATGCCCCTAGTACCTCTTACTGACCTTTATTCTTACACTTTAAAAGTTTATACCTCTGTTTGCTGAAGGTCCATTTAATTAAATGAAGAACCTGCATGAGAATATAAACTTATTCCACACAAAAGGCAGCAGAGGGAAGGCTGTGGATTCCATGACTACACACACACACACACACACACATGTTGAGGTTGGATGTGCCAGAGGCCTCCAGCTTTCACTTCCACATTTCAAACACAAGTGGCATTTTTGAGTCAGCTGTGTAAAGCGACAGCATCACTTCACCATTTAGAATCAGGTAAAACCTTCCGTTTCATACCTGCCTGGTCTGTCAGATCTTCATGTCGTGGGCCTTCTCCCTCCCCAGGCGGTCTGGTCTGTCGGGCCCTCCTGGCCGTGACCCCCGACCACAACGTGCACACCTTCGTCTCGCTGTCGTCGCCGCAGGCCGGCCAGTTCGGAGGTGAGCTCGCCTTATTTCCCGCCTTTTGAGCGCAGCCGTGGGAACTCCCACCTTTTAGGAGGCGTGAGTGAAATAAAGGAGTAACTTGTTTCATGACCGACCCTCGCTCCCCAGACACGGACTACCTGAGGATGTTTCCTGACTGCATCAAGAAGACGGTCTTTCGCATCTGCTACAACGAAATGGGACAGGACCTGTCCATATGCGACTACTGGAACGGTGAGAAGGACGACTCGAAAAGCTCCAACTGAAAAGTGGTAACGCACTAACGCCCCCCCCCCCCACAGACCCCCACCATCGGGCCCGCTACCTGCGCAGCAACGACTTCCTGCCGGTGCTCAACGGCGAGAGGGTCCACGTCCACATGAAAGGTAGCGGAAGGAATGACGGAAGGAAGTGCTCCTCTGATTCCGCGTGTGAATAACATCCATCCGTCTCCCCCCCCCTCTCCTCCCCCCCCCCCCCCCCCTTACTCCCCCATCCAGCATGGAGGGAGAACTTCCTGCGCATCAAGAAGCTGGTGCTGATCGGAGGGCCGGATGACGGCGTCATCACGCCGTGGCAGTCCAGGTTCCATCATCACACATTTCAAAGTGGATTTTAATACTCAGGCTTATGTAGTTAGTAGATTTAGATTCAATAACAGACAAACTAAATACGGTGACAGTAGACCGACGATTTTTCTAATTACATATTGTAATAGCAACATTATTATGTTTTCCAAATAAACAGCAGTGTTAAAAATAAGTTTGAATTAAACATGATTTGATAATAGATATTATTCAAAGATTTTTATTGTCAATTACTGTGTATTGAAATTCTTATGCTTCTTATGCCTTTTCTGGAAAGCCGGACATTTTTTAAATAAAAATAAAAATAGAATATTTACATAAATGTACATAAAATAAAAATAAGGCAGAGATGAGGTAAGGGGAAAAGTGCAAAACTGAGCAGGTTGTAAAAAAAACAAAAAAAACTTAAATTAAACTAATTATATATATAGATAAACACTTGGCAGCAACCGGCTTTGAGATGCTGCACCTGAACGTCCCGTTTCCTCTTTTCTAAACAGCCACTTTGGATTCTACGACATGAACGAGGACATCGTAGAAATGAGGAACCAGGAGGCAAGCTACAAACCATCTGCACCTCCGTATCACATCTGCATCCCCTCGGTGTTACCACATCTGTATCCACAGAAAACCCATCCTCATTTCTCTCTCGTCTTCCTCTTCTTCCTGTCTGCAGTTCTACCGGAGCGACACCTTTGGGCTGAAGACGCTGGACGCTCGTGGCGCCGTGTCGGTGTGCGTTCACTCTGGAGTGAAGCACATTCAGTGGCACTCCAACCACACCGTGTTCTCCAGCTGCATCCAGAAGTGGCTGACATGAGAGAGACATGAGAGACATGAGAGAGAGACATGAGAGAGCGAGAGAGACATGAGAGACATGAGAGAGAGAGTCGAGCTCTTTGACTTCAGGAAGGTTTGACAGATCAGACAAGATTCAGAAGCTTTAGATTCACGTTAACAGACTCTGTTTTCCTATAAATAAGCCACATGATGAACCCCTGAAATATTTCTAAGATACAGAATTTAAGGGTAAATTTGTAGTTTTAATTTTGGCTTGATCCGTACGGTATTGATAAGAGATATAACATAAATGAGCTGAGGAAAAGCATGAACGTTTATCCATGGATCCATTCTTGTAGAACCCCCCCCCCCCCCCCCCCCAAAAAAAAGATTCTTTATTTTACCACAACTGTGTGGTCTTGCTTGTTTTGTCCCATGATGCTCAGATGTTGATGTTGTCCATAATAAATGATCCATCACTTCCCTCTGGTGGCGCTTCATGGTACATCAGTCCTCCACCCTTTGGGTGGAAACTGGATGGAGGCTTTCAGCAGCAATGTCTATGCTTTGTTTGTGTATGTTGTCAGGATCTCCGATCCCCCCGAGTTGGTTGATGAGAAGAATCGCAGCACGTTGATCAATTAAAGTGAAAAAGTTAACATTTATTTAGAAGAGAAAAAGATTACATGAGCAATTCTATTGCTTGCAAGCAGGAGGTCAAACACACCAGCACGTATCTCAGCGCTCGGCGTAATGACGTCTCCGAGCAGTGAAAACGCTGAGTTTTTATACACATGTGAAGAACATTCTCTGTGCCAGTTACGAGAAGCTACAAAGCAGGTTGAGATAAGAACCCAGGTGAAGCTGAGGGCAGCACACACACACAAGATCCTCCTCAGAGGCCGGTGCAAATCATAATGAATTGACATATGGTGAAAACGTGGATCCGGAACGAAGGTTCCGAATAAGATATGAACCAAGGCCATGAACAGGAGTCCTTTGTTTTAAAGCTTCTATGAGATCGAGTCGACCGTCCTCCCTTCTCAGGACACAGCTGCAAACTGACATTTTGTATCATGCTGCTCTTTGCACTTGAGACACGGCCTTAGCACAAAACAATGTTATGATATATTTTACCACTACATGCATCTCACAATGTTGATCCTCTGAGGTCTGAAATGTGGTGTTTTGCATCAGTATTTCATTTCAGTCCATCGTAAACACGCTGCTCATTCAAGAACGTTTGACTATAAGTGTTTAAACCGCGAAGAGCAAACTGACCACAGAATTGAGCTCAAACAGAAACAGCTAAAGAAGCTCGAATAAAAATGTTAAACTATATGAAGACTGAATGCTTCAGTCTGCTTAAAATGTTCTGATGATGCTCGTTAGACTCAGCGCACGTGCCGACTCGTTTCCCTTTAAGCAGATTAAAGCAGCATTTAGGGGGCGGGATCAATCAATGGAACATATTGATTGTCCTAATTCATAGTGATGGATTGTGAGGTAACAGAACAAAAGGGACTTTGAAGTCAGAATCATGGCAAACTGTGTCACAACTACTACAATAATATACAAACAGAATTATTCAGTCCAGTGGTCAAATAAATATTCTTTACACATCAGCGTTGTTTAAGGTGTTCTTCCTGTTTTTGGTTGCTCACACTGTGTCACTTTGGGGGGGAAAAATGTTCAAACAACTTTCATATCCATATTTGACCTTTGTTCTTTGTTTTTATCCTCGAGACGTGTCTGTGATTGGTCAACATGCTGCAAACCCCGCCCTCTTTACGGCATCCCGCGCATCTAAAAACATGCGGTGACAGATCTCGCTTTTTCTGAAAACGAGAGGTTGTTTTATTGTAAATGTCAAGTGTCCGTACAGCTGCTGGGGCCTTTTTCTCATCCACCTCTAACTTTGTAAATTTAATCTAAAGACCTTTGTGATGAAAAGCAACCAGCTGCCATCGAGCCGCCATTCTAGTGCCCCGGATTCAGGACTTTTCCCTCAGAGCGCCACCTGCCATCAGCCGTTACATGACACCAGCAGGAGGGATTCTGCAAACTTTCTGCAAAAGCTGATGTGTCTGCATGTTACAAACACAGTATTGTAGTCACAGAGGTGCATGAAAGCATCCACCACCACCACCACCACCACCACCACCACCTGGCAGGTGGGCGCACGTGCGGAGGCCCGACCGATGCGGCTTTACTTTCTGGTTGTGTTCTTTTTTTTATTGTATTAACAAGATCTCAGAGTCAATAAGCCATTGCTTTGTTTCCACGTTGGTTGCGTTTAAAGCTTTCGCTCGGCCAAAGTTTGAAAACATGCCGGAGGTAAAAAAAATCACTCAAATCAAAAGCCCAGAAATTGGTGTCTGTTTTTTCTCTGAAAAACTGTAACATTTTGACATTTGAATCACAGACTACTTCTGTATTCCTTTCTAAGTAATAACAAAATATTACGGGATTTAATACCCCAAAGAAAGCAGAAGACAAATAACGGACGATAGTGGAGATTCCTCCATCTAAGCACTTTCACTTCTCCATCTGTGCAGGATTGTTGCTTTTTTTAAAAGATTCTACTTCCTTTGGGTTCATTTCCCACACGTTTTGTTCCTTTTCAAAAATGTATGTAAGAACTTTATGAAGAAAAAAAGAAAAACATTGGATTGAAAAAAAACCCACCGGCTCTTCAGTAGAAAATAGAATGTTTTTCCACCTTGAGTGAAGTAGTCACGCATCGGTCTGTCTGCTGGAGCTGATGCTGCCTCCGGGTTTCTAACACATGTCACAATTTCCCTTACGCAGTCTGCTATTCCTACCGCAGCTGTGTTTGCATCTGTCCTAAATGTAGGATTCAGTTCCCGAAATGACAACTTCTCCTTTTGATCGCCTCTCGTGGATAAATGAGGACAAAAAAAAGGGATGATTACCAGGCTGCGATCTCCTGCCTGTCGGAGGGTTTCAGGTGGACCGCTGCCTCCTCGCTTGCTACAATTATGGGTCAAGTTCCTCAAACCACAGAAGATTACTGGGTGAGTGGATGTTTTTAGGATCTTTCGGTCGTTGGGGAGGTTCGACGTGTGAACTGAGTTTGCAACAGATTACTACAAAGTTGCTGAAGTTGCGCGGCATCTTGCACAAATATTCATCTTCAAAGTTCCATATCGCCGAAATACTGCAGCGCGTTTTACTTTGACATTTGTGGAATTTGCTTATGACCTCGTTGTGTCAAAAGAAAACGGCCATGTGATGTGTTTCCGAATTGCACCCTTCGGGGAATGTTGCAACCTGACTTTTATAAGTCTTCTCCACCAGGACTATGGCTATGACTACGATAACGCCACCTGGCCCACTGGCACCAGCCGGGCGCGGGCCGCCCCGTGCGAGCCGGAGGACAGCTACGGGTTCGCGCAGAGGTTCTCGCCCGTCGTGTACACCCTGGTGTTCCTCCTGGCCTTCGTGGGCAACGTGCTGGTGCTGTGCGTCATCCGACGCTACCGAAACTCCCAGAGCGGCGGCGCGTGCGCCTTCTCCCTGACGGACACCTTCCTCCTTCACCTGGCCATCTCGGACCTGCTGCTGGCCTTCACCCTGCCCCTGTTCGCGACGCAGTGGGCGCACCAGTGGGTGTTCGGCCTGGCCGCCTGCAAGCTCTCCGGCGCCCTCTTCTCCCTGAACCGCTACAGCGGCATCCTGTTCCTGGCCTGCATCAGCTTCGACCGCTACCTGGCCATCGTGCACGCCGTCACCTCCGGCTGGAAGCGCAACGCCTGGCACGCGCAGGTCGCGTGCGCCCTCATCTGGGCGTGCTGCCTGGGCCTGAGCGGCGCGGACGTCGCCTTCAAGCAGGTGGAGGAGGTGAAAACGGGGGCCAATCGGACGGCGCTCCTGTGCGTGGTGTGGTACACGGAGCACCCCACCCGGTGGCGGGTGGGGCTGCAGCTGGTGGGCATGCTGCTGGGTTTCGGGCTCCCCTTGTTGGTGATGCTCTACTGCTACATCCGCATCTTCAAGTCGCTCTGCAACGCCACCCGCCGGCAGAGGCGCAAGTCCCTCCGCCTCATCGTGTCCCTGGTGTCCGTGTTCGTGGTCTGCTGGGCGCCGTACAACGGCTTCCAGCTGGCGGACAGCCTGCACAGGCTGGGCGCGGTGACCGGAGGCTGCCGGTTCGGCCACGTGATGGACGTCGGCACCGTGGTCGCCGAGGGCTTGGGGCTGTCGCACTGCGCGCTGAACCCTCTGCTCTACGGCTTCGTGGGGGTGAAGTTCCGCAGGGAGCTGGGCAGGATGTGCGGGGGGCTGCTGGGGGGCAGGGGGGCGCGGGGGATGGAGGGGTGGAAGCAGAGGAGGCTCAGGAAGAGCACCGCGTCCTTCAGCTCGGCCGAAAGCGAGCACACCTCGTACTCCGTCATGGTGTGAGACGAGGGGATTGAATAAATAATCAATTCTGCATAATTGTGGCTTTAAAACGTCCTCAGCGGGGAAAGTGAAGGATTTCTTCTGCTGGTGCTTTGATTTCTGTTTGTGTGGTCTGCTGTTTTAGTTTGGAGCACAACGACCTTCTGACCCATTTCTGCACCCAGAAGAGCCTGTTCGGCAGTTTGGATGCAGAGGCCTCACATGTCGCCTGCTCACACACTCACGTTCTGATCACAGTCATCTTGGACTGCGGAATGTGGCACCGTGTAAAAACAGCTGACGTTTCAATTTCTTCTTTTTCAATTCACGATTCAATTCAGCCGGTCTCCCAGAGGCAGGTATGGCTCAGTTTGAAAAGTTGTATATTATATTAAAACCCATGATGTTTGTGATGTGCAAATATTTTTGGAATAAATATTTTGGAATAAATAGTGTAATGTTCATATGTGAATCCACACCGCAGGTTCTCTTTCCGTGTGTTTACATGAACAACTTGAATCAACAGGTTCATTCCAGTTGGGGGGGGGGGGGGTCAACAGCTCCACCTGGTGGGCAGCAGCTGCTTGTGTTGTGCGATTCATCGTTGCGTGATTCATTGTTGTGTCCAGCACAGCACGGCGGACGGGCGGATATCTGGCCTTCAGAATAAAGCGCATTGACCCCCCGATAGTGACACAGGTAGCAGGCACCGCGCCATGTCTTATCAACTAATGTGGCGATAGAAATAAACTCAAAGGCGGCGCCCACTTTTCAACCTGTTATTCGGATTTTATCAGGTAAGGCTGCACGGGTTTTCCATTGTACGTTTTATTTTGAAAAACAAATCGAGCGCTTCGGTTTCGTGTCAAGAGTTCACGCTGTGCGAGACTGGGAGGCGTTGGGTCTCTAACCGAAACCATCCAGTCAGGACGCCGTCGAAGAGCACGTAAGTTTCCAGCGGCGGGTTCGTGACTCGGTTTGCGTTCCTGCGCGCGCTTCCGCGTCGCGAAGCAGGCCGTCCGCGCCGGTTCCTCGTTCCGCGCGCGGGCGCTTTCTGCGTCGCGGACCCACGCAGCGCGTGTGATTCGCGCGCTCATCTCGAGTTTCGTGCCAACACAGAAACATCTGGCTCGTCTTCCTGTTGGATCTGAATGGGTTTTTTTTTTTTTGAGACGCGCGCCGTAACTTCTGACCAACCGCGGACCCCTGTGGAGAGTTTGTCCTACTTTAGTATCATCCATGAACTTCGCGACGCGCGCTTTATCCTTAATGTGCACGGACATTCCGCTCGTAGTAAGCGGCTATGAGTTACACGTGCACGAGAGACGTGGTGCGTAACGTCAGCTGAAGAGGAGATGAGCTCATACCAGAAGCTCTGGTTTCTACAGCATTGAGTGACATACGCCTCTCTGCCGTATGTGCGTGCCATGGCTGTGTAGGTTGTGTGTGTGTGTGTGTGTGTGTGTGTGTGTGATAGGGCTGTCAAAGCTGCTCAAAAAGGGCGTCCGAATATTCGCTTTTAAAAAAGACATTGAAATATATTCGGTTGCGCATTAGACGCATCAATGTGACCATTAATGCAACGAGACATAACTACTTGTATGGGTAATTTATTCAAGTTTAAACCTATTTAACAACATATTACCTGCACGAAAATAAATAAATAAACTAATGGCCACGCCCGCAGATCTCTCTTTCTCTCACTCTCTTTCTCTCTCTCTCTCTCTCTGGGCAAAGCTGTTTAAATGAACGACAACACTAAACAAATTGCAGAGTGCTGATCAAGAGCACTCTGCATTTCTAATCTTATTGTGCCAAATACGTCATGCGTCATTCGGTGATTGAAACCGAAAGTTCTACAGTGCCGACATTGAGCGCTCGGAGCGATCGGTGCTGTAAACACGCCACTTTCCATTCTCATGAAACGGCCAATAGTCAAAGCGGTGCATGAAGCTGCTGCAGCCGATCTGGTCTGTTTTATTGCGTGCGATATACAGTCGGCAGTCAGGCGCGCGCCCGCTGAGCAGACAGTCGCGCCGCCGTTTTTAAATTTTTTTTTTTTTTTAAATTTTTTTTACATTCGAATAGTTGTTTTCAACTACTATTCGAATATATACTCGAATACAGAATATTGGTTGACAGCCCTAGTGTGTGAGTGCGTGCACATGACCGGGCGGAACTGGGCTTTCCGAACAAACTCCACTGTTGCATCATAGTTAATTCCCGTCACATGACCCTCAGCTACAGGGGATCTTCTCAGGACTACATAAGCTCCTCTTCTGGGGCTCGGCAGCATTGAAGTTGTCTCTCTTGTCGCCTCCACAGCAGATGAGCATGGAGGTGGACTTCGATGGATTATTCAACCCGAACTACACCTTTGACGAGGATGAGGACTACCAGTACAAAGAGGACCCCGAGCCGGGAGCCGGCGGAGCAGCGTACGCCCCGGTTCTGTACTCCCTGCTGCTGGTCCTCGGGCTTCTTGGGAACGGGCTGCTGCTCGCCCTCCTGGCCAAGGGAAGGCGACCCTGGAGCACGTCGGACGCCTTCGTCTTCCACCTGAGCGTTGCGGACGTCCTGCTGCTGGCGACGCTGCCCCTGTGGGCGGCGCAGGCGGCTCTGCGGGGCGGGTGGGCCTTCGAGGGTTTACTCTGTAAGATCAGTGGCGCCGCTTTTAATGTAAGTACCGGGCGGGGGGGGGGGGGGGGGGGTGTGGGGGTGTGGCAAGCGGGAACGTCGCCGTCGGGGAAGCTGTGTGAACGTCGTGTTTGGCTGGAGGCCATTGTTGCGCACTCAAGCTTTCATTGAGCGAGTTCACTCCCCAGTCACGTCCACGGCTTTCCCCCCATTTCAGCATTTCTGGGAAATGAAAAGGGAGGAGCAGGAGGGGAGGAAGGAACGCCGGGGCCGATCACAGCTCACGTTTTCCCCGTCTTCTTTTGCAGGTGAACTTCTACTTCGGAATCTTTCTGCTGGCTTGCATCGGTCTGGATCTCTACTTCTCCATCGTCCGGGGAACCCGGCTTTTCGCCCGGGAAAGGCCGAGGTTGGGTCACATCAGCTGCCTGTCCATCTGGCTCGCCTCCCTGTTGCTCACCGTCCCCGGCTGGGCGAAGAAAGACCCGGCCCGAGCCACGGGCCTCTGCGCTCGCGGCCACTCGTGGCCACTCACTGACTGGCAGCTGGCGTCACGCATCCTCCACCACGCGCTGGGCTTCCTGCTGCCCGCGGCCGCCCTGTTCTTCTGCTGCTCGCGCGTCCTGCTGCGGCGGCGGCGGCGCGTCACCAGGGGCCTCCAGGAGCGGCGGCCCGTCGCCGTCTTCCTGGCGCCGGTAGCGGCCTTCTGTCTCTGCTGGGTGCCGTACAACGTCGCGCTGGTCGCGGACACCGCCAGGGGCCGCGCGGCGGAGCCCGCTGAGCGCGACGGCTCGCTGATAACAGCGCTGACGGTCACCTCCGCCTTGGGCTGCGTGCACGCCTGCCTCAGGCCTCTGCTCTATTTCGGCCTGTGCAGGAACGCCAGGAAGCGGACTCTGGCCATGCTGAGATGCGCTGAAGAGGAGTGCGAGGGCTCGCTGTGGGAGCTGGGCGTGGGCGAGGGCGAGGGGGCGTCGCGTGACGGGAACCCCGGAGGGGAAGCGCTGCAACCGATGACAAGTAGAGAGCAACAGGTGCAGGCAACTCCGTGCTGATGGATGGGCAAAAGTTCCCTCCGGTGACTTGAGGAGCAGCTCGGCGCCTCAGGGCGACGCGGCGTGGCGCCGTGTCGGGGGTTCACGGGATGGACGACCTCACGATGACATCAGGATGAGGAATTTGAAAAATGACTCTTTGATGCTGCACTTTGACCACGAGTGTATTTTTTATTTTGCAATCCCTGTTGCACAATTTTAGCTTGTTAACCTACATTATGAATTTCTTTGTATTATTATTATTATTATTGTACATTTTTATAGACGTTAGAGAAATGTGTCAGTGAACAGTTGTTAAGCTTTAAACCGCCAAAAGGTCTGGAATCAAATGGAATATTGTGATGGAGAAGCTTTTGTAAAACCACAATATGATCATTATTCCGTGAGTGTTCTTGCGATCCTCCATTAAGCAGTTTATTAACACACAACGTTGTTATCTTCAGGCAGTAGAGAGAGAGAGAGTGTGTGTGTGTGTGTGTGTGTGTGTGTGTCACTACAGTGCGGTCAGGGATTTTCCCATCAGCGAATCCCAGTTTAATTTCTTCCTCCCTCCTTCGTTGTGTCGGCGGACGGCCGCTGGTGACACAAGGTGGTGACGTCGTCCACCATGTGATGGAGGAGGGGAAGACAGACAGTGGTGGATGGAAAAAGGACGTAGGTGGCGGATGCAGGAAGGAGGCAGAAGTCAGAAGATCTGATCTTAAAGGTCAGCGGTGCGACGTGTGTGTGGTTTCTCCAAAGCCAGATCAGGTTAAAGCAAACAGATGTGACCTGAAATAAAGGGATCTTTCACAACCAAATGTGCTTTCAGAACCTCAGCGTTAAATATGTTTATAGGAGATAATAAAACAACTTCCTCTTTCGGCAAGTGAGAAAGTCTTTTATCGGCGAGCCGTCTGATAACCGAGTAACGCCTCAGATTGAAGAGTCATTTCCTGTGCAGCTCCTCGTGAACTTATCATGACTTTCCTTGACTGCGTAACAAACCTGTTTGCAGCACAAACACACTTTGTTGTACCGTCCACGAGAACGTTGAGTCGGCCTGGAATTGAAGGCGTTGATTTGTTTTAGGGCAAAAGTTTACATTACATTACAGGTCATTTAGCAGACGCTTTTATCCAAAGCGACTTACATTACACTTTCAACCCATGGCTTTTTCACATTTTTGCCCGGGGAGCAATCAGGGGTCAGGTGTCTTGCTCAGGGACACTTTGACATGGAACATGGGGCAGCCTGGAATCGAACGAACAACCTTGTGCTTCCCAGCACACCTTCTCTAACCCCTGCGGAGCTGGGGTCTCCTCTTCAAAGAGGAGCTGGGGAACGAGAACAGGAGCAAAGCGCTGAGCGCTCGATGTGCCGAGAGACCGGGAAGAGTTCATGAAGGCGAAGCCCCGTCATTCAACAGATACTCTCTGTTTGACTTTGGGAGCTGCGGCTGTGACACGTCGGCGGCTCCTGTAGACGATGAACTATGCTGCTCTGCTCGTCACTTGACTTTTGCTGCGCCGGAAACATCCACTTGAGGATGAGTGGCTTTGGTTTCCTGCCAAAGAGATGCAAGACATTTCCACTGAAGCCCCTGAATGTACATTCTGTAAAAACCTGATCATAATATCACAGAAACGAAATAGTATTAAAGTATTATTCATTCGTTTACATATAGTATCTGTATCTGTACGTAGGGATCCTGTCGGGTCTGTTGTACAGTAATGTGTGAAACATACTGGTTCATCATTAAACAAATGTTTTATTTTGTATTTGAACAAAACATTCACAAAAGCACAACAAGCGGGAACCTTTTATTGTGGCATAAAATCGATTTCAAAGCGGTATACAGCTTTAGCAACATTACTGACCAACGAACATGTTGCAATGAAGCCCTTTGGTCCCAAAAGGGAAATAACTACTTCCTTTACAAGAAAAATAGATTTGCTGAGAACAGACGGACCCAATTATTTTAGCCGTGTAACAGACACGGAAAGAAAGGCGAGCATGTGCACGGGCTCATACCGGAAACATTTAGAACTCTTCTCTATGGGAGCTTCCGTCCCGTCGTGTCTGCGTGGTCCGTTCCGTTCGAGTGGCCGTCAACGCGCCCGCGTCCCTTTCCTAGATGGCGAGGGAGTTGGACGTGTCGCCAGACTCGGACCAAATGGAGCTTCTCCTGCTGGTCACAGACTGCGGGTGGGCTCTCGTCTTCAGCTCGCAGCCCAGAGACCTCAGGATGCCGAGGAGCTGACGTCGGAACTTGACGCCCACGAAGGCGTAGAGGACGGGGTTGAGGCTGCAGTGGAGGTAACCCACGGAGGAGGTGATCATCTTGGCTGTCCCGAGAGACGTCCTGGTTCCGCAGGTGTCGTTGTGGTCGGCGGAATGAAGCGTGTCCACCATGAGCGTGATGTTGTACGGCGTCCAGCAGAGGAAGAAAACCACCACCACCGTCACGATGACCCTGAAGGCTTTCTGCTTCTGGGGGGCCCGGGAGCCGCAGCGCAGCCGGCGCAGGATGCAGGAGTAGCAGAAGATCAGGACGACCGAAGGCAGCAGGAAGCCCGCCGTGTGGAAGAGCAGGCGGGACGCCAGTCGCCAGTCCCCTACTTTCCCAGAGGCGTTCATCAGGTAGTTGCGCACACACTGGGTTTTTTGGCCTCGCCTGGAATCCTTCACGGCTTCCAAGAAGATCCAGTCAGGGATGGAGAGGAGCAGAGAGAAGAGCCACACGGCCAAGCAGCTGACCTGAACGACCCGGGGCTTCCGGCGCGAGTACATCTGGGTGGCGTGGACGATGGACAGGTAGCGGTCCAGGCTGATGCAGGCCAGCAGAAAGATCCCACAGTAGAAGTTGATCTGGGGGTACAAAGCAGGCGAAACGCGGTTTAGCATCACGCGCTCACGGCGCGTTGTTCGCGGCTGCACGGCGCTCACCGTAAAAACCGCTCCGGTGATCTTACAGAGCGGCGAGCCGAACGTCCACCCGTCGGCCTGTGCGGACTGAGCGGCCCAGACGGGCAGAGTCGCCAGCAGCAGAACGTCGGACACCCCCAGGTGGACGATGAAGGTGTCCGTCACGCTCCAGGACCTCCTGCTCTGGACCAGGACGGCCAGCAGCACGCCGTTGCCCAGGATGCCGACGACGAACGCCACGGAGTACAGCGCGGGGATGAACACCGCCTCAAAAGGCCCCGCCTCGTTCGTGTCACACGGGTCGCTTCCGTCATAAGAGACATTGGCGTAAATGTCGTCGGAGCCGAAAATGTCGTCGTCGCCGTCGTAGCCGTAGTAGCCGCCTAGGAGGGCAACGAGGTGGTCTCCTGGGATCAACACGCCGGAGTCCATCAGTGAACTCTGCACAGAAACAAGGACAAATGTATGTGTGAATCCGGTTGGTGCTCATCTGTAACACACGGTGGCGCCGTTCACAAACATCGCCCATCTGTGTCATTCAGGAGGAGGATGGTTTAGCGCGCACACACACACCAAAGAATTAGAGCAAACCACAGAAGTTACCATACGCGCTGGTTTTTATTCTGTCCATCAGACATAATCCATTTAGCAACATGTCAAATTATTTTTGTACATTTAGGTCGTATTGAAATATCTGACAGTGTTCTACACCAGTTGGAGTTGTGATCGCGACCTTTTGAGCCGCATTAGAGGAAATACTTACACAACACGTTTAGGGCTTCAGAAGATAAGATTGATAAGATAAAATCAGGTTGGGCTGATAACCAAACCTCACGCTCTTATTTCCATGTTAATCCGGAAGAAATTATGAGCACTTTAGTCATATAACTCGGGTAGAATTGGGAAAGAGAGAGAAGTTTTCTGCAAGAATCTTGAAGCACCAAACTGTTCAGCAGTTTTTATGTTTTGTTGGACAAATTGGTTTTAAAGGATTAACAAAAGCACATTTAAGAAAATAATGGATGGACATGAGCATGAGACAAAAATAATTAAATAAGCATAACAATGTCAATGAAAACTGCAACAGAAATAAAGTTAAAGGAAGGATGTTAAAAGAAAAAAATGGAGAGTTGAGTAAAGAAAGAAATGACATCACGACTTTGTAGCTTCAACTTGTTGCATGAATTATCAACAATGCTGCTAATGTCACATTGTCCATTTGAGAGGAGCTCAAATAAAACCATTCATATCATGTCGAACGGTAATTATTTAATTGGCCAAAAACACAAAAGCAGTAGAAACGCATTGATCAAACGTTGAGTAGTAATATGTAATCTGTTCCTAGTAACAAACCATACATGCATTAATTACCTAACACGCTTTCTGACTCACCGAACTGTCGTCTCTTGACGTGCTGTCTTCAGTGAGCAGGACGCAGCATGAATGATCAGTGTCGTCGGAAACAGCACAAGACAAAGCCGATATTTAAAGAGGAAGGTGCACCTGCCTGTGGCATACGACGTGAACACGCAAAGAGTCGGAGGGGAAGAAAAACGCCAAAACTAAATATTCAACGGGTCTTTCATTTCAAGCCCACTATAGTATTTATGATGTTCTCTTAAAAAAATTTAGAATGACAATGCAGAACAAGGAAGGTTTGATCATTGTCTTTGTATCCTGTGAAGTGGAGAATTTTGCACATGCACAAGGACACAGATGTTTCCACACTCGTCTTCTGACAAGAAGCTCCCAAACTATTAATCATTTAGAACTGGGGACGTCCTGCCTATCATGCATAGACATTAGGGGTGTAACGATTCATCCACTGAATCGATTAATATTCCTGCGATCCAACTGAATCGATCTGTGCTCCGCAAATCGGCATTCCGGACGACATATATTGACTACAAATCGATTGAAATGGTACATAATCGATTGTATCGATAATTGGAAACTGCACATTGGATTTAAGTACAAAAACGGTGTGGATGCGTGTTTTAAAATTTTTTTTTTTAGCACTTTAGACACGTTAAACGTTACTGGATGCAGTCTGCCTGTCTGTGACGTCATGAGTACGAGCGGCAGCCGCGAGAAACTCGGAACAACAACAACAACAACAACAACAGACAGCGTGGAGGAGACGACTGCGAGCGAGACATTTACAAACCAACTCATCGATCCAGCGCGTGGAAACATTTTGGCTTTTGCAAACACGGAGGTGTTCTAACGGAAACACGAGGAATCTTTGCGGCCGTCTACTAAGGCGCCGCGGGATTAAACAACGCCGACAGTCAGGACCTCCAGCAGCGTCACCGCTGCAGCAGCAGCAGGTAACTCAGCTCTGCAGACGCCTCAGGCCTCCAGCACCAAACTCAACATCACAGCAACAAGTTTATCTGTAAAGACGTGCGACCCTACGATGAGGTGGAACATCCGGGGTTCTGTGAATTGATCCAAACATTGTGTAATTATTGTGTAATGTTTACATTGAAAATGGTTGCACAATAAAAGGTTAATACATTTGCTATTAATTGTTGTATTCTTGTTCATAATATCCATAATTAATTTAAACCTGATTTCCTTACAAGAAACAACAGGGATCTCAGAAACTTTGCCTGCACTGTCCAGTAAAGTTACTGAATCGATTTCAAGTCACCGAATGAAATCGAACTGAACTAAATGAACCCAGATTGTCCATGAATCGAATCGGCAACCATGAATCGCGAGTCGAATCAAATCGTAATTAAATAATAAAAATGGATTAAAAGGTAAAAAAATCAATTAAAAAAAATGGCAAAAGGTGGAACGGCAGAGATGAATAAGTCGTGCACAAAGTTTCAACAAAAGTAAATACAATTTATTAACAACTTATTCATCACAAAAAGGACAACTAAAGGGAGCAAAGACATCAGGGTCTCAAAGGCCAAAAACAATAAACGGAACCATCCTCCTGACTAGAAAACAAAGGTGTTCTGACCTGCGGTGGGAAAAGGAAAGACAATGCTGACCTCCCTCCCTCCCTCTCTATCCACAAAACAGGAGGAGAAGCAGTAACAGAAATGGCAGAGAACCGTAACAGAACGGCTGGATTTAAAGTAAACTTATTTGCACATTTTTTATCAGGAAAGAACCGTCCGTTTGTTGCACCGAGACCTGTAATACTATTTATATCACACATAGTTTATCAGTCAATCTCAACATGAATCATTTTCACAACTTCAAGAATTTTATCTCAACTTTTTTTTTTCTTTATTAAAGTGTCTGTTTTCCCTCCGCAGAATCGCTTTTTCCTGTTTGTTTCACACCTTCTTTCACACCTTCTTTCACACCTTGGCTTTCTTTGCAGTTTTTGCAGTGAGGGGATGACTTTGGGTCTTTGCAGATCTAAAGGCAAATATTACTGAAAGATAATTGTGAATCGTGAACATTTCGAATGGATGCAGCGCGGTTTGGTTGAACTGTGAAATGCAACGTTTCACAGTTCAACAGGGAGGCCAGCAGTGTGCTACGGTGGAGGATGGTGACTGAGCTATTATCAACGCTGAGGCCCCCCCACGGTGGACGCCCTTGAAGCGCCGTACAGCCCCTTCAGTCAGCGGCTGGTTCACCCTCCCAGTGTGTGAATAAGAGGCACCGCAGGTCCTTCCTTCCTGCTGCCGTCGGGCTGTACAACCAACTGTGCACCCAGTGAACCACAGAACGTTGTACTCAAATAAACGTGCAATAAAAAAAACTATGTGCAACAACCACTGCGGCACACTGTGTGTACATGCACATATTACCTCACATTACAGGTCATTTAGCTGACGCTTTTATCCAAAACAATTTGCATTGCATTTTTAACCCATGGCTTTTTACATTTTTGCGCAGGGAGCCAGTCGGGTGTCTTGCTCAGAGACACTTCAACATGAGTCACGGAGCAGCCGGGGCTCAAACCACCAACCCAGCAGTTCCCAGCGCACCCTTCGTAGCACTGCGCCACATCAACCCACACATGTCAGTGTCTTATCTTACGGTGATTGGGCTATCTTTGATGATCTCGGTATGAAAATATGGGTTTCTGAGTACAAGAAATACAATTATGTGCAAGAACAAGTATGTCGGTATCACAGGCCTTGATCAATATTGATCTGATCTGTTGCTGAACTGCGTGCAGAGCGTGAGGTTTCAAGGACTTAAGCCTTCCAGACCCCCTGGTTGGTTGTTTTCTACAAGCAATGTCATAATTTTATCGGCCAGAAACTCAAAACGCTCCGTCTCGTTGTCATCACCTTGCAGAAAGCTTCTCCAATTAGGTGGTACTTTTGTTTTGTCCGTCAGTCTGTCCGTGTGCACCTCCTCCGCCTCGTTTTCACCTGCTTTCACCCTTCAGACGTCAAACACAATGTCTGTCCTGGTATACATGTCTGACGAGCCTGCAGCTTTGGAACAACCACTTCTTCATATCTCAGGGGACGATGCGGGACAATGAATAAACAAGAGAAGACTCATCGATTATGACGGCTTAAGGCAGACTTTCTAATTATAATTCTGAATTCTGAACTCTGAATGCAAGACAGGTCTTCCTCACTGACATAATAACTCAAAATAATAACAACACACGAGTGTCAGCAGCTGCTGAGCTCCAATCCGCCGGGGCTTCACCAGCAGTCGGTGCTTCCACACATAACGCAAGATCTGTGTGGACATCTGTATCTCCAACACATCCCTCCTCTCAGGTGTCTTCCCACAAGAACCTACTGCTGTTATTAAAGAAGGATAACCTGGACCAGAGTGTGCAAACGTTTTGTTTGTTTGGTTGGTAGGACAATTCATGTCACCTTACAAAGGGATGATATTGTTCTGCACATTTATAAATATCTGACACACACGTGTAACATTTATGCAATGGCATTCAAGGTGAATTCAAGACCATTAAGAAAATGCCTTCAGACATCAGAGAGTCAATAAACAAATTGTTGCTTCATGTTGATCATCAAAAACATTTGAATTCGCATCAAAAAAGGTCACTTGGACTAATACTTTGTCCATGAGAAACAAAGAGTTATGAGTAACAAATGCCGTCTTACATCACATCACATGTCATTTATCTGACGCTTTTATCCAAAGCGACTTACAATAAGAACATTTCAACCATAAGGACACAAACCCAGAAGAACAAGGAACAAGAAAGTGCAATTTCATCAAATAATACTATGAATATGAATGAAAAATCTTTATTCACATTTTCGGCAACTTGAAAACCGGCGACATCAATGGTGCCAAATTCTGTGCTTTTATCAACAAATTGATTCTCATGGAATTTTGACCTTATCTGCTGGACTAAAAACCGAATGTGACATTACAGATTTCCGATGTTAGGAAAGTGAAGACTTAAAGAGATAAATAAGATGTGTAAGTTTCGTTCCTTGTGGAGTGTTTCATGTTGAGATCCACAGAAGATACAAACCGAGAGTTCTGAGAGTTCTGAGAAGCTTCACTTCACAAACACGACACCTGCTCAAATGCAAAGAAAGGTTTCACTTCACAAACACGACAAAGAAAGGTTTGACAGAAAAAACACTTCTTTCACGTGTTTAAATGACATTGCTTTTGTGTATATAAGCTTTTGCGATTGTGACACTAAAGAGACACTAAAGAGTAAAATAATTATTTTTACAAACAGCGGTTATGAGCATTTCGCCTAAATTTTAATTTTCTTCAGCAGCAACTGTGAAACCATGGAGGTATTTCTGTGGAGGAACTGAAAGAACCAAATACATTCCCAGATGGCAGTTTTTATAATCCCGTACTAAATTCAGATTGGACGCACGGCTCAGAAGCTGTTTATGGACGATGTACTAATAATTCGTGATGTCAAAACGGAAACCGCAGAAAGCCAAAACACCTGTCGAGATGGGTTTGCATGAGCCTCCATTTATCAGTCTCCTTCCTTCTTCTGGTTTGACTAAAAGTGGTGTAACCACATTGTAGGTTAGTATCTCAATAACATCAGAACCAGAACACGTTGAACAAATCCATCGCCTTAATTTGGCAAAAGGTTCCGTTATAATCCTGCATTCTTTCTTTGCCTTTGGAGGCAGTAACTTGTATTTTTACATTGAAATATCTATAAACAGGAAATGGCACTTTTTTGCCCACAATGGCCAAATACACCAACCAACATTAAAGGGATCATTGCATGTGTTTAAAAGTCTGACTTATATCTAAAGTTTATATCTTCTACATTTTTACAAAGAAGAACTTCGATCCCGGTTTGATTTTGATTTTCCTGAAGGTTTTACAATGTTAAGACGAAAACAGATTCTTTCTGCCAATTTCCTGTTTTTTTTTTTTTTAAAAGTCGACACATCTCGTGGATTTCCTGTGTGACATTTGCTGCCATGACGTTCAGAAACCACATTTTCACGCTAAGATATAGTTAAGCAGCAGATTCGGGCGTCACAATCAACACGCATGACTGAAATGTAGCTTTCGTGCATGACGTGTCGACAGTGCGCACAATTCACCACTTTGCTCTGTGGCAGAACGCTTCATAAAAGTTTATAAAAAGTGAGTTTGTAGTCAAGTGTGCTCATGAACCACAGAACTATTTCAATGTTACACATGTATAAATGTATAACGTGCACATAGACCAATGGAACAGGTGGAACACGGGGGGCTGAGTGTCGTTCGGTTAGTTTGATCCTTGTGGTAAACAATCACAACATGAACGGTTTCCAGCTCATGTTGCGGCTGGTTGGTGATGGCGAAGCGAATCTAAAGGACAGACACAAAGAGCACCGTGCGCACAACTCTGAGGACGACGCCGTGTTTTACGGATCCCACAGAGCGGCCTCGAGGAGGGTGTTTGGAATAAAGCAGCAGCAGCAGCAGCGTGGACGCGTCAATGAAATGATTCGACTTTTAGAAAAGGAAGATATGAACTTGGAAAAAATGATGTATGGAAAGCAGGAAAACATGGGAAATATATTTTAACATTTTGCATTTTGTTGGTAGCGCTGCAACTGGCATAACAACACACCAGATGTGCAGAAAGGTCCAACTGTGCAGATGTGCACCGCCCCAAGAAGTGATCATATGGTCAGAACGTCATAAGTCACTGAGTCCCTGTTTGAAAGGAAGCAGCCAGCAGTAAACTTACATTATCACAGCAGAAAAGGCAACAGTTTCTCAAAAATATAATTACATAACATAAGAAATGCAGCACGAGAAGAACAAGTAGTGCAACTAAAATAAGTAATCATGAGTGATTCGTCACAGCGACTTTTGCGCTCAGGTGAATCCTACTGGTCGAGACAGTGACCTTTCATTGAATCTAATCAAATTCATTTAGTAAATCCCACTCAGGAATCACACATACGACCCCCCCACGTCCCGGGACCCTCAAGTCGGGAGAGACCGCGGTGGTATAGAACGAGCGGGGACGATCCAGTCCAGCAGGGGGCAGCAACACGAGCCGCGGAGAGGAGGAGGAAGAGGAGGAGGAGGAAGAGGAGGAAGTCACCGAACCGCCGGAAAGGACCTGGTGAGGAAGATCCCACTCGACGTGGACCAGTTGGAGAGTTTTCTGCTTGCGAACTCTTGTGGCGTGAGTGCAGCAGACAGCTGGAGCCCTGACGCACGGAGCCACGCGGCTGCGCGTCCAAACCGAAAGTAAAGTAAAGTAAAGGGGGGGTGGTGGTGGTTGCTGGGACCATGGCGGACAGCATGGATGAAGACGTGTCGGAGAGCGTCCCGCTGCGGTTGGACCTCACCTGTCCCGTGTGCCGGGACGTGTTCCGGGACCCCGCGCTGCTGCCCTGCACCCACAGCTTCTGCCGCGAGTGTCTGCGGCGTTGCTCTCGG
This sequence comes from Gasterosteus aculeatus, assembly GCF_964276395.1. Lineage (NCBI taxonomy): Eukaryota > Metazoa > Chordata > Actinopteri > Perciformes > Gasterosteidae > Gasterosteus > Gasterosteus aculeatus. Next base: position 1,608,838 of record NC_135707.1, read on the forward strand.
GTGAGCCGGAAGTGCCCCGTGTGCCGCGAGGCGTTCGAGGAGGCGCAGGCCATCTCCAACCGCGCGCTCGGCGACGCGTGCGACACCTTCCGCGAGCAGTCGAGCAGGTGGACGCCACACGGCGCGGACACGTGTCCGCTGCACCTGCGGCCGCTGGAGCTGTACTGCGAGAAGGACGAGGAGCCCGTGTGCAGGGGCTGCGTCACCCTGCACAGCACGCACCGGCTGTGGGCGCTGCGGGACGGGGTGCAGATGTGCCAGGTGCTCATGTCCTTCATCACGTGACCAAAAAACACCTTTTTATTCAAACTTTTGATGAATTAAATCAATGATCATCAGAGAGGTTTTTCACTAGTTCCAAGTACAGCTGAAATACTTGTTGTGCTGTAATATTTCAGGATACATTATTCTAAAGTCTTTAGTCTACTCAATGCTCGTAGTAAATCAAAGATGCACTAGTAATAAACATTGGCTGAATCGTTTTGCTGCCACCACAGTTGGTAAATACGATAGCGTGTTGTCTCCTCATTGTGGAGCTGAAGACATCCCCGCTGTCCTTTCATGGCCTCGTGATGTCTTTTCACCCCGCAGAAGGAGCTGGGCTTCAAGGTCCAGATTTTCCAAAAGAAAGTGGAGTCGTACAAGAAGACGACGTACAAACTCAGCAACGCGATCGAGTACATCAAGGTAAAGCGTCTGCGGCGTCGCCGCCATGCGATTGTAACAGATGTGTTTGGGGCATGGAAGTAGTCGACTCAGGTACTGATCTTTTCAGCATTTATTTGGTCCTGCAGAAGACAATAAAACACAGACATTGCCTTCTGGTCTCCGCACATCAGCTCCCTACACACAGGGTCTATGGAGGGGAACGTGTACGTCAGGACGACCAGATGTAGCGAGTACAAATGGCGTGAAATGAAACAATGACCAAACGTATACTTTTATCACCACTCCATCGTCTAGAATAATGACGCACCACAGCTGAGAACCGTGGTCATGTTACCCACGCTAATGGTAGCTGCTGTTAACAGTTATAATTAAGAACATAGCGAAATAGTGCGACGTCGTTTTTCTCTCAACTTACCTTCAACAGAGTAACACGGGACTACGGAAGCCTAGGAGGCGCAGGAGAGATGAATTGCAATTTCCGCAAATTTGACTCATCAAAATAAAATTCACACACACACGTTCAACAAGATTGTCGAATAATAACCAAAAAATAAAATACAATACTTTGAAAATGACAGTGTATTTCTAACTCCGTTACACGATCACGCCATCTCCACCGCGTCGCCCTGTGTGAGCTCTCTCCTCTCAACGACAGTACCAAGCGGGGCAGGCGGAGCGGCAGATCAGGGCGGAGTTCGAGAGGCTGCGCGGGGAGCTGGCCGCGGAGGAAGCCCGCCGCATAAAAGTTCTGGCTGCCGAGGAGGAGGAGAAGATTGCTGCCCTGCAGGAGCTGCTCCACAGCACCAACGACGACGTCGCTGCCATCGCCAAGCTCAGCGAGGCGCTGCAGAGGGAGATGGGCAACGAGGATCTCGCTCTCCTGCGGGTGAGAGAACACTTGTCAGACGTCATTTCGCATCGGATGTTTGGGAAAGAGAACGTGGAACTAATCTCACTTACTGTCGTTCATGTTTTAGAATTTCCAGAAGCTAAAAAGAGAGTAAGTAACTGCAAAATTCACTAAAGCAAATGCACACGGACTAGGAGGTACATTTCACCATATATTATCATTTGCATCATTTGCATTTATTTGTACATACAATACATTTTGTAATATGGAGGATAATTTGTACAACACACATTTTTGTCATTCAACTCCCAAGACGATGTGCTTCATTCTGGTTTCTGCTGTAGTTTGTCTCTTGTTAACTTCACACGGTGTCGTCTCTAGAGCCGAGTGGACGCGCGAAGAGCCTCGCCTGCCGGACCACACTCTTTTGAACATGGGCAAGCACGTTGGGGCTCTGAGCTTCAAGATTTGGAAGAGCATGCAGGACCACGTCAAATCTAGTGAGTAAACCCCACTGGGAGTGCGGAAGGATTCGTGTTGTTAAAAGAGCGGATCCTTCGGTCTCTTAACATATTAGATATATATATAACAAACGTATTTGTGTCTCGTTTCCTTCCGTGTGCAGATCCGGTGGTGTTGGACCCCAACACGGCCTCTCCGTGGCTGTCCCTCAGTGCCGACCTGTCCAGTGTGATGGAGAGCGCCGAGCGGCTGGTTGTCCCTGACAACCCGGAGCGCTTCGACCCCTGCGTCTTCGTGCTGGGTGCCGAAGGTTACACCTCCGGGAAGCACAGATGGGACGTCGTGGTCGGTGACAACCCCAAGTGGGTTGTGGGAGTTTGCAAAGAGTCGGTGCCCCGCAAGAGGAAGTTCACGGTGTCCACCACCCGCGGCGTGTGGTCCATAGGACTTAGCAAAGGGGTGTACACCGTCTCAACGCCTGAGCGCACCGAGCTGCAGGTGCAGCAGCGTCCTGAAAGGATACGCGTTAAGCTTGATTTTGATAAGGGAGAGGTGTCCTTCTGGGACGGGGGAACAGCGAAGCACCTTGCCACTTTAAAATACAAATTTGATGAGAAGATGTTTCCAATTTTTGGCCCCGGGCTGTATAGCACGCCGACGACTCTGGCGCCCGCAAAAATAGCCGTTCACACCTCATGATGCGCCGATATACCGCAGAGGGGTTGTTGTTGAGGCGAGATGGAAAAAAAAAAATTTTGGGGAAGATGGGACGAATATAGATGAATGTTGGTGTTAAATGTCCTATTACATATTAAAAAGTGGCTTTCTTTATGCACAGGAAATTGTAAAAAAAAAACTAATTCTAGACGTGCCTTAGGAGGTCGGATGGACGTGTCCGCTGTCATCATTTTACAATACGGGGCAAACTGAATAAAAAGGAGGCTGGAAGCCTCGTTGATGCTGCCGGCCAAAAAGTTTGAAAAGGTGACGAAATATAAAGAAATTCATAGAATTCATGGAATGTGAATTTAATGAATATGGTTGCAGGGTTATGATATGGTGTCATACTAGTTGTGGTTTCTTAAATACGTTACAGTACAGTTTCAGTTGAATGAAATGCAAGAAAGCCTTTAATATAATCTTTCTTTTACATGATTTAGTTTATTCTGCTCAAATAAAGTGTGGATTTGTTGGCTTCTAATTGTATTTGGTAAATACAATCCTACTACTGCTTTGAAATCTTTTGACACTATATATCTTATGATCAATAAAACACATTCATCTGATTTGTTCTGTGTGACTAATTGGAAACTAATTATTTTATGATAGTTGTCATCTAACCCATATGTTTATGATGACAGCGTCACGCTCCGTTGTTGATGTCCAGATGTTTGAACGTTTTCCACCGCTGGATGGCAGTGACATGCCGCCGGGTGAAGGGCTCCGCTAGCCGGCCGCGATCATCAGAACAACGGGCATCTGTGCCAAAGGTGGACCGCAGGAATCGGGTCGAACCCGTTGAAAGGTTCCGTCGTTAGCTCGCGGCAATTCCGTCCACTGCAGCGGCCGCGTTTTATAAGCATCAATTCCTTGTTAGAATGAATTGCATTTATATGTATTTGCAGCCACTGGTGATTGCGCATCTGGATTTAGCTTAGCTAGCTAGCCAACAAGCTAACATAGCAGCTCGCCGTGTTGGGACGTCGGCCGCGGTCGGAGCTAACTCAGCTAGCTGTCAGTCGGGGGCGATCGCCGGCCACTCGCCTGCAAATGTCGTAGCTGACGTTGAAGGGTCGCCGAGGATGTAAATGACCACGAGGCCAAAGAGACGGGACCTGGTGAGTATGCTAGCTGATATTACATTGCTAACGGTGTCCCGCTAACGCTAGCTAGCTTGACTAGCAGCCTTTCGGCTAGCCTTGTTGGGGCTAGCCTTGTTGTGCTAGCCCGTGCGGAGCCCCTCGTCGCCGATTCTAGTGGTTGTTTCTTGAGCCCGCGTTACTCGTCGGGTGTAACGTCACTAAAGAGCGTAAAGGCCCCGCGGGTGAACAGCGAGCTCCGCTCAGCGCTGCGTGTACCGGCGGCGGCCGTCGAACGCCTCCGCTCATCGGGCTCCGCTTCTGCACACTCGCTGATTCCGAGGCCCGGTGTCTTTTGGGGGCCCTGTTGGTTTATTCTGTTCTGCTGTGCGACGGGAACTGGACTTCATGTGCGTGTCACGAAGACTCGGGGAATCATGCGGGGAGAAGAAACGTGATGTGCAGCTGCAGGGTCCTGGGGGGGGGGGGGGGGGGGGGTCACGTGACGTTGTTTGTGGGGGCTCCGGGCTGCACGACCCTCGGGTTTTCCACGTCAGGGCTCCTCTGCTTTGTCCTGTGTCGTAACGTTCGTTGCTGCATGATTTCTGGTGAAAGTTGGTCCCACACCAAAACCTTCTCTTTCCCCCCCCCCCTTTGGCCTCCTGTTGTTGAGGCGGTGCCAGCGATGGCCTCCCCCCTCCCGCTCTCCCTGATCCTGGTGGTTCTGCTGTTGGCCGAGTCACCTGTTTGCCAGGCCGGGGACTGCAAGGGCCACAGACAGGTGCTGAGGGGCCCTCCGGGCTACGTCACAGATGGACCAGGAAACTACTCCGTCAATGGGAACTGCGAGTGGCTCATCAAAGGTATAATGAGCCCAGATGTTGTCTCCTGCACAGACCTGTAGCCACTCAACCGCCAGCTTATCGCACTAATCATTTCCCGTCTTTTTATACTTTCCAGCTCCCAGCAACAGCCTCCGCATCGTGTTAAATTTCACCTTCATGGACACCGAGTGTACCTATGATTACCTTTTTGTGTACGATGGGGACTCCTACCAGAGTCCTCTCCTCGCCAGCCTGAGTGGCAACACGCTGCCTCAACCCGTCGAAGCCAAGTCTGGCAAGGTAACGGATCAGGACGCGACAGCCTCCGCTGTCCGTTCAATTAACTCCATGACCGCTATCCAATGTTCTGGTTCCAGATGCTGCTACATCTCTTCAGCGACGCCAATTACAACCTCCTGGGCTTCAATGCGACTTACACCTTCTCCGCGTGCCCTGGCGCCTGTGGCGGCCATGGCCGCTGTGATCCCTCCACGTCCAAATGTCTTTGCCATCAGGGTTGGGGAGGACCAGGTTGTACAACCCCCCTGTGCGCCCAGGCTTGTTCTGTGAATGGCCGCTGTGACAAGGTGAGACCGTGGGACGGGGGGGGCGGGGCTTACAGGCTTTAGTTATGTCCGCCCGATGCATCAAAGCGCTGACGATCGGCCTAAAGCTCCCTTCTTGCTCCGCGTTTTGCCTCAGAAAGGAGAGCGCTGTGTGTGCAACCCGGGCTTCCTCGGGCACAGCTGCATGCTCGGTTTACACAACGACAGCGGGGCGGGGCAGTGGTGGCGCCTAAGCGAGGGACCCCCCGACGCACCGCCGAGGACGGGTTCTGCTGGCGTGTACCTGTCCAGCACCGGAGCCATGTACTTGTTTGGCGGTGAGAGTGACATATCCTTCATTTCCACTTTGAATCTCAACCTTCTACAGATGAAATGAGCTCATGTTTGATTACGACTTGTTTTCCACCAGGGTTTGACCTGAATGAAGCCCTCGGGGACTTGATCAAATATAACTTCACGTCCAGCCAATGGGAGAGCAGGTCCTATGGTCACTCTCCTGTAAGTGATGCATCATATATCGTGTTTCCATGTCGGCCTTCTGCAGTAACTTTATGCTTTGAATCATAAATCATAAATATTTTATTAAACCCCGTCAACAACATGGCTACTAATCTGCTGGAGAAACCTTATTTATTGTCAGCGGGTAGTTGGAATAAGATTATTTGTTGCATGCAAGTAAGTCTTCCAAACAATAAAAGGTAGTCCAGATTCAGGCCTAAATCTACACGTCTAACACGGAGTTGGTTTCCATCACTTGTAAAATCCAATCCAATAGCAGATGTTTTGGGCTTTAGAGACTCACTGTGTTATCAGTCCAGAAAATATCTGTAAATAAGGATTATAACACGACGATGCTCCAACTTAATGTTTCCTTTTCACTCCCTCCCTGCACGCCGGCCGTGTTGTCAGGCGGCTCGTCATTCGCACACGGCGGTCGAGTGGGCGGGTAACATGGTCGTCTTCGGAGGGGAGCTGGCGAACGGCTCCCTGGCCGGCGACGTCTGGATGTACCGGCCGCTCAGCGACGCCTGGCAGCAGCACGGCTTTTCGAACTCGGCCGGGTCCCCTAAACTGGCCAATCACGCGGCAGCAGTGGTGGACGATCACCTCTACGTGTTCGGAGGTGGGTTCCGCGCGGCGTTTTCTCTCGGCGGCCTCGCGTTTCCCCCGTTTTGCACAAATTGATCCCTTGAGAAATGCGCCGTGGTGTGTTCGTCTCTCTCAGGTCGCACTGCGGACGATATGTTCTCCTCTTCTCTGTATCGGTTCGGCCTGAACGGCTCTGGCCGGTGGGAAGTGGTTCAGCCCACCGGTGGGAAGCCCCCGGCCTCCGCCGGTCACTCCATGGTGTTCCACAGCCCATCCCGGACCCTGCTGGTCTACGGAGGCCACCGGCCGACCACTGCCAGGTACGCACAGAGAAACGCACAACCACCAGGGGCGTTTTGTACACCGTTTTCCGTTTGCTACCTGCCATTGGATCTCCGTGTGTCTGCTTCTACCAATTGCACATTTGTCTCAGGTTCAGTGTGAGAGTGAACAACACCGACGTGTTCCACGTGGACAAGCGCTTCTGGACGTCTTTCCGTTCCCGTCCCCGTTTCCCAGCGAGCGGCCCCAGAGAGCGAGCGTTCCACTCCGCCACCGTCATCGGGAACTACATGGTCGTCTACGGTGAGCGGGGGGGGGAAAGAGCGACCACGAGCCAATCAAAGGGTGGTTGAAAGAAAAGCAGAATATAAGTCCGTTACCTTTATTTATTGCTGTCATTCTGTGTATGTATCAGTCAATCGAGCCTTTTCCGGCCTTTCCCTTGCAGGGGGAAATGTACACATTCATTACCAAGAGGAGAAGTGCTACGATGAGGAGATCTTCTTTTACCACCTGGGCTGCCACCAGTGGGTGTCGGCGGGGGAGAGATGGTCACTCCGTAGGTGTCCGTACTTTAGACTCGACTCGAGAGCATCTTCAGATACGTTGACCACAAAACATTCCTTTCTTTCCAGGAGGGGACCCTGTGAGGGGGCGTTACTCGCACGTCGCCGCTGCGATGGAGGGGCGCGTGCTGCTGGTGGCCGGCGGTTACAGCGGCGTTGCCCGGGGAGACCTGGTGGCTTACAAAGTCCCGCTGTTTGTCAGCAGCGACCAAGGCGACCGGGTGAGAGACGGTGTCCTAGAGCCAGGCTGGAGGACGTGTTTCGCTGGGGGGGGTCACTAAATGATGGTGAAACTGTGCGTGTTGCCTCAACAGGACGCCGTCTGCGCCGAGGCCCTGGACGAAAGCATGTGCCTGAAGAACCCCGAGTGCAGCTGGTGTGAAGGCCGCTGCAGAGAGTACCAGCCCGCTAATCCGGTAACACTCACTCGTGCTGCTGCAGAGTACTACCCACATGGTCAGGACCAGCAGTGCAGCTCCTCACCCCCCCGCCCCGCTTGTCCCCACAGTGCGGCAGCACCGGCTGCCTGGAGCTGGCTCGCTTCCTGTCGGACTGCCAGTCTTGTCTGGTGTTCAGCAGCACTCCGGCGTCTCTGGGCTGGGCCCCCGGGGAGTTTGGCTGGTGTGTTCAGAACGAGTCCTGCCTGCCGGTGTCAGGTGAGACCCGGGGAGGGCAGAAGGAGGGCAGAAAGAAGTAGTAGAAATAGAGTGTGGGGGGTGGGGGGGACTTTTGTTGGACGTGTTTTCGCAGATGGAGCACAGTGACCTGACTGCATGGGCTGAGGTTGCTTCTCAGACCGTGATTTGACTTTGTCCGATCGCACACTTCCTCTGCTGCAGCGAGGTCACTTGGCTTTACTCTCTCCGAACACGCGTCGCACAAAAGTCGCCGATGGAGCTGGTTTCTCCGTACGCTGCGGTGTGATGAGGCTTTCTGGAGGTCACATGTGTTCCCTGTGTGCTGACCCCCTCCCTCTCGGTCTCGCAGAGCGAAGTGCGTGCCGTGTGGACCAGATCTCGGGGGCGTACGGCTGGTGGGGGGAGCGTCCCCGTTTCCTAACCTCCCTCCACTCCTGTCGCACCGAGAACTATGTCCCGGGACTGCACCTGCTCACCTTCCAGCACCCCCGCAATGACTCCCAGCCCGACAAGGTACGGAGTCCAAATCTCAAAGTGCTAACTGTGCCCCGGCTGTGGTTGTAAATGCTTACCCTCCGTCCTGCCTCCAACCTTCCTTTGGCAAGTTGAATGTACTCCTCCTCTGACTTCAGTGGTATAATAATATTATATTTCTCTCTCTTTTATTCTCACCTTGGCCTTTCGACCTCTACGGTCCGCTGCTCACGTGTCCGTCCTCGTTCCTTTCCCACCTCATAGAGAATATATTCCTCTTCCGAGTAGTTGCTCAAACTCGTGGAGCCGTTTGTAGGGAATAGTGCTTCCGTTGATGTGTTTCCACTCCCACCCACCCTCCCGGCAGGTGTCCATCCTCCGCAGCACCACCATCAGCCTGAGCCCCACCACAGAGATGGACGTAGCCCTGCAGTTCAGGGGCTTCGTGCACCCGTTGTGGGGGGCCCCTCCACCCGCCCCGGCCCCCACGGAGACCGTCTCCATGTGGGCTCGCATCCAAGGGCTCCACTTTGAGGCTCAAATGGCTTCGGGACCCAACTCGAGGCAACTGGTGAGGGAAAGTGCATGTCAAACAATCTCCCTTGTCTCCTTGCGCGTTGGACATTTTGACCGCCTTACTTGATAGGACGTGAAGTAGACGTAGGTTCTGTAATAATTGGTAACAAATTGTGATTGTGTACTTTTTTTTGTTTTAAAGTTGCTTCCCTACTTTTTTAGAATGCCAATGTAACTCCCAAAGCCTCCACCCAACCGTGGTCCACTTGCTCTTGGTATCTCATTGTCTGTGCACCTTCAACCCGTCGGGACAGGAGGCGGTGGGACGTTGGGCGGCCCCCCAGGAGAGGGCGTCGATGCTGCTGGCTCGCACTGACGGAAGCAGACTCTTCTCCAACCTGACCAGAGGCAACCATTACCTCGTTCAGGCCGAGGGCTACCTCAACAACTCCGGCTCAGGACAGACCAGTGAGATGGCCCTGATATGGAACAGGACATTGCCCGGAAAGAGTGTGAGTACTGGAGGGGGCGTCGACAAAAAAAGCGCTGCATTATTCTTTTCCCATTTTTCATCTCTGCCAGTTTTCTGCTCCATGGGTTTCTAATAAATGAAGCCGTGATTGATGTTTTCTTAATTACTTGCCCTCCCTCTAGGAGATTTCCTTCCTTTTCCTGGAGCCGTACCGCTCCGGTTCCTGCTCGGCATACACGTCCTGTCTGGCCTGTCTGTCCGACCAGTCCTGTGGGTGGTGCCCGTCTTTGTCCCGCTGCCTGCTGAGGGAAAGCCCGGAGCCCTGTCCCGAGGGAGGCAAGGCCGAGGGGCAGCGCCATCTGCTGTTGGCCCCCCAGCACTGCACCTTGTGTGAAGAGTACAGGGACTGCTCCGCCTGCACTCAGGTGCATCTCACACACACACAACGCAGCGTTTTAAGATCGTGTCACTTGGGAGTGTATTCCTCCCTCGGGCTAAGCTGAAATTTGTCCCGTAGGACCCTTTTTGCGAGTGGCAGATAAACTCCAGTAAGAAAGGCGACTACCAGTGCAGTCGACGCGGAAGGCTGGACGGATCCATACGTGACCCGGCCGGCTGTCCCAAAATCTGCAACCAGTGAGTGGAACGACTCCTTTGTCTAACGCAGGTGAATTCACACCATGCATGTCTTTAACAAGTACCTCACACTCACCTGATTGTCGCCCCCTTTGTCTTGCGTAGGAGAAAGACGTGTGGCGAGTGCCTCTCCAACTCCAGCCAGTGCGCATGGTGTGAGTCCGCCCAGGCCTGCTTCTATTTCGCTGCCTACCTCACAAAGTACCCCTATGGAGAGTGCAGGGACTGGTACGACAGGTAAACCGGCACTCTTCCTTTGTCTTCTTTTCATTTTTATACACAGGCCGCCGATGCTCTGTTGCAGTACGCTGGCATCACGTGATCAGGAATGAGAGTTTCTCTGGTTTCAGGGAATTGCAGTGATCCGCAGATCAGTAATCTAATATTCTCTTACTCTCCAGCGTGCATTCGGTTCCCCAGTGTAAGCAGTGCTCGGCTTTGAGCACCTGCACAGACTGCCTGAGGACGTTCCAGTGCGGCTGGTGCGGCGACTACAACAACCCCACAATTGGAAAGTAAGTACGGCGAGCGCACAACCAACGCAGCGGCATCACATCACATTAATACGGCCAAAGGCCTCACGGGCCAATCTGCCGATGTGTTTGATGTACGCGTAGTCACGTTTTCTACTCCTCTTTTTTTAGATGTCTGAGGGGAGACTGGGCCGGAGTGGACGACCCCTCAGCGTATAACTGCAGTGTGGCTGTGGCTGAGGCTCGCGCTGCAAAGTAAAATCTCGACTTCATACTTTTATGATTTGCTGCAGGAGGCATGTGACGAGGGCTTCTTCTATCGGCGTATTTTTAGACTTTGTCAGTATTGTGAAGGGAGCATCTCTGGAAGTTTGTAAATGTATTTGTTCTCTTCCTGCTTTTCCCAGTAAAATTACCCAAATGCAAGATTCTACAATAAATTCCCAGTTTATGTGTTTAAAGAAAACCTTGTATCACATTGTAATCAGTCACATCCATTTGACCAAAATAAACGACTGGGTTTTGCTCTCTGGAATCACTCAACCTAGAGCAGCATTGCTCCATGGAGCAGTAAGTTCAGGTGCACGTGGTATACTTCACCTCGTCCTGCTCTTCCAGCCCTGAGCCCCAGACCTCGGCCCCGCCGCGGCCCCTGGAGATGGAGCTGGAGCTGGAGCACTTGGACGACCAAGAGCGAGATGCGGTGTGGTCCTACCCCACCTGCCCTGATGTGGAGGAATGCCGGCTGGGTCTCCACAACTGTCACCCTTTCGCCACCTGCATCAACACGCCCACCTCGTACGAGTGCCACTGTGAGCGAGGCTACACGGGGGACGGCACGCTGCACTGCAACCAGACGTGAGAAGTGCTCCTCCGTCGCTTCATGCGTCCGCTCTCTTTGTCTAAAACTCTTCTTCGACATCTAATCGTCGGGGGGGGGGTTTCTTCTCGAATTGGACATTCTGACCCCACCTTGACCTTTTTTCCTTCTCCTCAGATGCTACAACGAGTGCCGCGAGGGCCAGTGTAGCGGCAGCCCGCGGTTTGAGTGTGAATGTTCCCTCGGCTGGACGTCGGACCCGGCCACCCTGGTTCTCAGCGGAGTCGAATGTGACGTCGACTGTGGCTGCAACTTCCATTCCACCTGCATCACGGCGCCGGGGATCTGTGACGAATGCCAAGGTGACCGCTTGACGCGTTTCAACAGCTTGTTCTCTCTCTCCTCCCCGATCCTTCCCGCGCTCACTCGTGGGAACGGACTCTGCTGAAGTACCTTCCCTGTCCTCAGACTGGACCGTGGGACCCCACTGCGAGCACTGCCGCCCGGGCAGCTTCGGGTCGGCCCTGGCCGGCGGCGCCGGCGGCGGCGGCTGTGTGCAATGCGAGTGCAACGGCCACGGCGACCCTGCCCGAGGTTACTGTCACAACCAGACGGGCCAGTGCTACTGCACCCACAACACCCAGGGAGCCCACTGCGAGGCCTGCCTGGCTGGGTACTACGGAGACCCCAGGTGAGGAGATGTCTCCACACAGACATGGTGAAATGGCTTTTTGCACACTCGCCCGTCCTTCCAACCTTCTCGCTCCCACAGGAACAATGGAACGTGCTACCGGCAGTGCCAGGGTCGCTCTGTGCTGCTCTCCTCCTCCTCCTCCTCCGCCGCCGTGCCCCTCTCCTCGTCGCTGGGATGGCGAAGTGGCACAGAGGGGAGAGGCGGACTTTCTCACTGCCTGTGGGTCCTTTCGGTGACGGAGAAGCTGGCGCCTTGTCCGCCCAGACAGCCGTGTCCCCCCGTGGCCCTCACCCTGCACCCAGACTCCCACACGCACTGTAAAGTGAGTGCAGACGGAGACCCGACTGGCCACCGGAGGCACCTGTGTGCTCCGCCTTGGCATCACGCGTCTTCTGTTTTCCTCAGAGCTCCTACGTCTACGTGTTTGATGGCCTCCCTCGTTTCCTGTCCAACGGAGTCGTGCATTCGGATCATAACCTGATCGGGGCGTTTTGTGGCACGACCAGGACTCAACCGATCACCGTCGAGGCCACCTCAGGTACCCGTCCGGTTATCATCCCGTAGAGGTCGTTGTGGGTGGAAATGTGCCCTGACACAGGCCCAGAACGGATACGAGCCACGTGCACCCACACGTCCTTGTGGACGCCATCAACTGCTCAGCTGATGTCGCCTCCATCGGAAGTCCTTTTACTGTCAATCATGAACACCTTGAATCAAATCCTTTTGAAGTAATTAAGTCTTATTGCTAACGAAAACCGTCAGCAGCAAAATGTCGCCCTCTGTCTTTTAACACCAGGTGTGATCTCCGTCTACTTTGAGGCCAATGTCTCCTCAACCAAACCTCAAGGCTTCAATGCGTCTTTCTGGGTGCGCCGTTGTCTCCAGAGCGCTGATGAGGGGGGCGAGGGGTCCCCCGCCTGTCCAGGTGGAGCCCTGTGCCAGGGCGGGCTCTGTCAGTGCCCTAAAGGGTACGGGGGACCCCACTGCGACCGGCCCATTTGCCCTCAGGACTGCGGAATCGCAGAAGGGAGAGGAGCTTGTAACACAGTAAGAGTTGTGACCACGTGACCATCTTCAGCGGTAACACAATGCGTTTAGGGTTCAGAGTCTCCCTGCTTTGCTTACGCACGTCTTTTTGTGGCCCCAGTCTCTGGGAGTGTGCGTGTGCTCACCCGGCTGGGCCGGCTCGGACTGCTCCGTTCAGCGCGACGCCAGCAGCCTGGTGTGGGAAACGCTGCTGGACACCCAGCTGACCGCGGTAGGGACCCGAAAGCACAGCGTCAATCCACAGTCGCACCTCCCGCTGAATCTCGGCGCTCACTGACACACGTTCTCGTACTCCGCAGAACCAGGCCCACAGGTTCCTCCACAGGATGGGACACTCGCTGGTGTCCGGACCGCAGGGCACCCTCTGGATGTATGGGGGACTCTCTCTGTCCGAGGGCATTCTGGGGAATGTTTATCGGTAAGAGCCATGAGACTTCATAGCCGGAATTACGCCGCGTGTAAGAGCACAGAAGGACATTTTGTCCCCCCCGGTTTGCTCAGATACGCCGTGTCGGAGCGCCGCTGGACCCAAATGCTGACGAGCTCCGTGGAAGAAGGCTCGACTCCCGGCCCCCGCTATCACCACGCCGCCGCCCTGCTGACCAGCCGCGAGTCCGGCTCCGGGGGCCACGGCGCCAGTCACGACTTCATGTTGGTGACGGGGGGTGTCACTCAAAACGGCGTTGCCATGGACACCTGGAGTCTCAATCTCAGCAGTTTAGTCTGGCGAGAACACAAGGTTAGACTTACTAAAAATATCTAATATCTAAACGAGTGTTTTTACCTCTGAGCGAATCGAACGTTTCCGTCTCTCCAGAGCTCCTTAGTGCCGCCGCTGGCGGGCCACACGTTGACTGTGCGCCGAGACTCGTCTGTGCTGTTGGTCGGCGGTTACTCTCCCGACAACGGCTTCAACCACCACCTGCTGGAGTTCAGCCCTCGCACCGGGAACTGGACCACCGTGTCCCACACTGGCACCCCGCCCACAGGTTTCTGATGCCTTCTCTCCTCGGTTACAGCTTACTGACTGATGCAGCACTTTTATGGGCAGAAGGCACGACTGTGTTTCAAACCAGTTCCGCCCCGCGTCCTCCAACAGGTTTATATGGCCACTCGGCCGTGTACCACGAGCAGACGGACGCCATATACGTCTTCGGAGGCTACCGCTTTCACGTGGAGACCGTGGAGCCCTCGGGCGAGCTCTACAGTCTGTACTACCCAAACCTCACCTGGTCTCTGCTGGTCCCCTCCCAGGGCAACAAGGTAAGACGGCGGCGTCCTCTGGTCGGTAGACGATCCTCCGCCTGCTGCGCACTGATCACTCATCAATCCGAACATCTCTCTGCCTTGCAGCCCGTGTCCCGTTTCTTCCACGCTGCAGCCATGATCAAGGACACCATGGTCATTGTCGGCGGGAGGACAGAAGCAGAAGACTACAGCAACTCGGTGTCTCTGTACCAGATAAACTGCAACACCTGGATACAACCAGGTGACCATTATAATGTCTAATAAGATTCAGTGGTGATCAAATCCTCCAGTTAGCAGGACCGCGTACGTAACCCTTCATCTCCATCTTCAGTCTCGGTTGTCGGGGATCCGGTGAATCGCTCGGTGTCTCTTGCCGTGACGAGCTGGCGCGACCGTCTCTACCTATCGGGAGGCTTCAACGGCGTCACGCTGGGCCGGCTCCTGACCCTGTCGGTGCCCGCTGACCCCTGCGCGCTGCTGCCCACCCCGGAGGCCTGCAACGTCACCACCGGCAGCTGCGTCTGGTGCCGAGGAAGCTGCGCCTCCTCTGATGCCGCTGAGAGGTGACGCGTTCGGCTTGAATCGGCTCTGCTCAGCCGCTTCGCGTCCAGCTGCTAATTACCGCCATTTCTCCTCCTCCCTCCTTTCCATCAGGATGGCCTGCTTCACCGGCCAGAGTTCCTGTTCGCCGACCCCCCGGCAGCCGGACCAGTGCCGCAGACTGAAGACCTGCAGCGAGTGTCTCGCCCGACACCCGAAAACATTCTCCGCTCCGTCACAGGTGACCTACGCGACCCCTCTCCGACAAGCATTCACTGCGTACCAACTGAAATCCCTTTTTCCTCACTGAATTTCCCAGCCGGCTCTACAGTGCAAGTGGTGCACAAACTGCCCAGAAGGTGCCTGCATCAGCAGCTCCGTCAGCTGCACGTCTGAACACGACTGTCGCATCAACCAGCGAGAGATCTTCCTGTCCAGCAACTGCACCGAGACCAGCTGCGAGGCCTCCGACTGCCCCAAGTGCACTGCTTCTGGGAAGTGCATGTGGACCCGCCAGTTCAAGCGCACGGGTAGGGACAGAAGTTCGTGACTTCCCCGGCGCTCTCTTTTTTTACGTTTCAGTAGATTATGATTCCTTTATCATGATGGTTACATCCAGGACATCATGGATGAATCATCAATGTTGCAGCTGAAGGTAATTCGCTCCTCTGCTGATCAACATTTAGGTCGTCCTCCGTCTCATCACGTGTGGTTTGCGTTGTGATTCCTCCCAGGTGAGACCAGGCGCATCCTGAGTGTGAACCCCACCTACGACTGGACGTGTTTCAGCTACGCACTGCTCAACGTCTCGCCCATGCAGGTGGAATCGTCTCCCCCCATGCCGTGCCCTCCGCCCTGCCACAGCCTCCAGAACTGCAGCCTGTGCCTGGGCTCGCGGGGCTCCGACGGGGGCTGGCAGCACTGCGTGTGGAGCATGGCGCTGCAGCAGGTGAGGACGCCGCCGCCGCGCTGCAGCTTCTGCCCAGTAATGCTGCTGTTTTGTCGTTTAAACCAAACCCGCTCATGCGCCGCCTCTCCCCTCCCTCTAGTGCATGAGCCCTTCTTTTGTGCCCCTGCGTTGTGAGGCGGGTCAGTGCGGCCGTCTGCTCTCCGGGGGGGACTCCTGTTCCCCCCAATGCCCCCAGCTCACCCAGTGCTCCCAGTGCATTGCCAGGCCCCAGTGTGGTTGGTGTGGCACTCAGGTGGGCAATGGGGCCGGACGCTGCCTGCAGGGAGGTCTCGATGGTGAGAAATATCTTGAATAAGTTCGATGTGTAACCGGATCCTTTTTCGTTCCACCCGAAATCAACCTAAATGTCTGCTTGTGTTTCACTCGCCCGCCCTCCCTCCCTCCCTCCCCCCTCCAGGTGTGAGTGAGGGCGTTTGCCCCCTGGTGAACAGCAGCTGGTCCTTCCTTCACTGTCCACCGGAGGACGAGTGCGCCAATGGCCATCACCACTGCAACAGCACCCAGGACTGCCACGACCAGCCGCAGGGCTACCACTGCACCTGCAAACAGGGCTACATACTCAGCAGGTGGGAGCGGGCGGCATCGTACGCACGCCGCGCTGCAGTGCGACGGGATCTGTTTTCACCAGAATCCGCCCTGTTTGTTTGTCCGCAGTGTCTCTGGCCAGTGCGAGCCGGTGTGCGCGCAGGGCTGCGTGAACGGGACGTGCGTGTCCCCGGGCGTTTGCCAGTGTCACTTTGGCTTTGTGGGGGAGAACTGCTCCGCTCAGTGCAGCTGCAACAAGCACAGCAACTGCGCCGGGGTCAGCAAACCAGATGTTTGCCTGGAGTGCCACAATAACACCGTAGTAAGTGCTTTATAGGGGCGTTAAAGCAACGTTTGCATGGCGCCGCCCCTCCCAGACTCTGATTCTTTTCCCGTTTCCAGGGCAGACACTGCGAGAAGTGCAAGCCTCTGTTTGTGGGCTCGGCCAAGGGGGGGGGCACCTGCCGTTCGTGTCGGGAGTTTTGCCGAGGAAACAGCGCTGTGTGTTTATCCGGAGATTACATTAAGAAGGCCCTCGAGAACCCGGGCCAGTACCACCTGGAGCCCAGCAGCGTGAGTCTTCATCCCCTTGGATGTAATGAGCCACACGCGGGTACACTGCCGTCGTTCTTATCCGGGGTCCGTCTGTCCCTCTGTCCCGCTCGTCAGATTCCGGGCTTGATGTCCGAGGGTCCCACAGAAGAGAACGCCGTCTGTGTGAACTGCCAAAACAACAGCGTGGGGGACAAGTGTGAGAGCTGCCTCAGCGGCTTCTTCCTGCTGCAGGGCAAGTGTGAGAAGTGAGTGACGGGTTCTTCCTCGTGACCAGCGTCACAGCGTGTCACATATTTCACTCTTTTAAAGGTTTTAAAGGCCTTTCTGAGTCCACACATGAAAGGCCGTTCTGATACGAGACATCAACACGCACGCTTACTGCCTGTTGCTAACCGTCTCGCATAGTTCTGAGATGTTCCCTCTGAGGGTTGTGGATCTGATCCTTGTCCTTGCAGATGTCAGTGTAATGGCCATGCGGACACGTGCAACGAACACGATGGGACAGGATGTCCCTGCCAGAACAACACAGAGACGTCCTCCTGCCTCAGCAGCCCCCAGAGTGACCGCAAAGACTGCTACAGGCAGCAGGTAAGATGTTCTGTCCCATGTAGGTGGCTATCGTATCATGTAATAAATGCACGTGAAACCCATTGTTAATCAGTCCTGTCTGGAGGACTTAACAATTAAAATGTCCCGAGTGTTTTAGCATTTTGTTAAGAACTTAAGTGCAGAATTATCTAAATGGATTCAAGTGAATAAATAAATGGAAACGGGTCTGGTGATGGAGACACATACGTGCACATTTACCCTGTCCTGAATAAACTGCATGTGAGGTGTGTGTAGTTTTCTACACGCAGGAGATCATTGATCCATCTAATCCGTTTTCTTCCAGTGCGCCAAGTGCAAAGACTCGTTCAACGGCACGCCGGTGAACGGGCGCCAGTGCTACCGGCAGTTCAACGTGGACACGGAGTGCTGCTTCGACCCCACGTCGCAGGCCAACTGCTTCCACGACCCCGCCATCCGCAACCTGCCCCGCGGCCGCACCGTGTTTTTCTCGGCGCAGCCAAAGTTCACCAACGTGGACATTCGGGTCACCATCGACGTGACCTTCGGCGAGGTGGAGGTGTACGTGTCCAACTCCCACGACATCTTCATCGTGGACGTGGACCGACACAGCGGGGTGCACGCCATCCGGATCGAGGAGGAGGCGGTGACTCGTGGCGGGGCGGCGGCGGCGGCGGCCGGCGGAGAGAAGGAGTCCCCTCCGTCCCCCATAAAGGTGTGGGCCAACGCCTCGTCCGGCCTCGGGGGTCCCGTGCTCTCCCACACCCCCCTGCAGCTGCAAGGCAAAGTGCCGGGGGCAGAGCGGGAGATCACGTGGGAGCGGGCGGAGGGGCTCATCACTTACATCACCGTGTGGAAGCCGCAGACGGTGCTGATCGTCCGGGGTGTCCGCGACCGCGTGGTCATCACCTTCCCCCACGAGGTGCACTCCCTCAAGTCCAGCCGCTTCTACATCGCTCTGAGGGGCGTGGGAACCGACCAGCGGCAGGGGGAATCCCAGGGCCTGCTGTTTCTGCGACAAGATCAAGCCCACATCGACCTTTTCGTCTTCTTCTCGGTTTTCTTCTCCTGCTTCTTCCTCTTCCTGTCCGTCTGCGTCCTCCTGTGGAAGGTCAAGCAGTTCCTGGACTTCCGTCGGGAGCAGCGTCGCCACATCCAGGAGATGACCAAGATGGCGTCGCGGCCCTTCGCCAAGCTCACCATATACTTCGAGCCAGAGGAGCCTCAGCTCATCTACCTGCCGTCGGCTGGTGGGGGGGTGGGCGGCGGCGGCGGCGGCGGCGGCGGCACTGTGTCGCTGGCTCACGCACGCACAAACAAGTTGGGAGGGGTGGTGGTGGGCCAGAGGGGCCGGGCAGCAGCCGTCTCCTACAAACATGACTCCGGGCCCACAGCTCACCACCACCACCACCACCACCTCACCCTGGGTGGAGGGGGCACCGGTGGCCAGCACCTGCCCCTGCACTACTTGAACACCCACCACTACCCCAGCGCCACTTCTGGCCCCCCGGCGTCCCACCATCACCACCCGTCCACGTACAGCGGCTACCAGCACTTCTGCCGCTCCGACCCCTTCCTCTCTCAGCTCATGGGCTTCTCCTACTCCACCTTCAAGGTGGGGCCCATCACGCTGGAGCCCACCGACGACGGCATGGCGGGCGTGGCCACCGTCCTCTTCCAGCTGCCGGGGGGCGTCTTGGCTCCGAATCGTGCCTGTCTGGGTTCCGCACTCGTCACTCTGCGTCAGAACCTGCAAGAATACTGCGGCCACGGCAACGGAGGAGGCGGGCACCCAGGGGCCGGGCGCAAGGGGCTGCTGGGGCATCAGCACCTCACCACTATGGCGATGTAGAAGCGGCGTTATTATTTAAGGGGACGGAGACAAAGGCGATGGGATGAATCCGTAAAGTGTTCGACATGTGACGAATGAGAAAGAGTTCTGAACAGAGATGTAAATACACTGTGTAATGAATTAAGTGTCTTTTATTGTATTGCTGTACTGGATTTCAGCGCTTCACGCGACCAAGCCGGCTGACTCTGGGACGCAGCTCGGCCGCCCCGTCTCCTCGCAGGAGGACGCGGCGCAGGTTCTTCTCACAGACCAACGCCGGCGCTCTGGGGAACCCGAGATGTGCTTTTAAAGTGACAATCACTCCGGCAAATGAGAACAAAAGCTTCTTAAACCGGTTCCGCACAGCGTGCACGAATCTGACTGCCAGCTTAGCGCCGTTAAAGAAGTCCGAGTTGCTTGTGAGATGTTTTTCATATCCGAGTGAGTCTGTAGCTGCAACTGTTTATGTTGAACAGACTCCCGAGTTGTTTTTTGCATATTAATTCACTGCTCTGTTTGTTATTTGTGCTTCTGCCTTCACTTCTTGCCTTGTGTGTGTGAGTCGACCGGCTTGCATTTAATGACGGTAACACGTACGCCGTATGGTTCTTGTAAAGAAATGAAGGATCGTGTTTTCATTGTTGCTTCCACACACTAAAAAGGTTTGTAAGACAAATGAACTCGTGCATCCAAATGAAGATGTGTCCTTTTTAAAGCATTTCATCACATTTTGTTGGTTTGAAATGTATTTTGGTGTTTGGCTACTTTTGCTGGACTGCTTTTTTCAGGCAACTTGTCTGCTTAGATTGTATTATCCAATCCTGGCTATGATTTGATTTAGAAAACAATTGGATGTGGTTAAAAAAAAGATCCAGTATGGGAAATACTGAGATTACAATGTTGATGGAACGAGTTCTCCTGGAGAGATTTTTATTGTGTTTGTACTTTGTGTTTTTTATTTGCGATGCGACTGATTTACTGGTTCAGTGTTTGTTGACACTTGTTTTCCTTTTTGCACTGCGTGGAGGCAGCGAGCCCCGTTTCTCTCGTGAAGCACGGCGGGGAGGACGCGCGGCGTCGTGGATGAAGTCCGCGTGAACAGAATCATGGTAGCACGAGTATTTTATCATGAACTCAATACTCACGGCGTATACAAGTACACTAAAGCTCAAATAATACAGCCCCTATTTATAACCCTTCACAAAAAGCATTAATGCGTTGTTTTCGTTGTCTCGTATCTTTGTTTTTGTTTTTTAACACATTTTTGTACATAACTTTAGTTGTTTTCTTGTTTTCAAAGAAGGGAACTGTGTTGTACGGAAGTTGGCATTAAGATTCTGTCCTGAGTTGACTGAATAAAGTCTGTGGAAAATGACAGTTTGTTTTGTACAGAGGAGGAAATCTGTTCCTCTAAATGTTTTGTTGATTTCAAAAGGACAGTTATGACTTGAGATTGAGGAAATAAATGAGATGTCAATAAATAGAATGCTGCGGCTCTGCAAACCATTGTTTTAGATGAATTGACATTTCCATCATCATTTATTATCTTGTATTAATACTGACCTAAAATCTACCCTTTGTTATTTGAGTAAGTCAAGAACTTCATTTTCACTGTAAGCCGGCACCAACCTGCATCTCCGTGGTGCTCATTTCAAACTCAATAATTAGGAATCTGACTGGTTTATAGATCTTTAAATGTAAAGATGTATGTCACTGAGGATCATTCCTAATGCAAACAATATACATTGTTTTTGTATTTTATGAACAGAACCAGTGAACATCAATATCAATCAGATATCACATCCTGAACACTGGTTAGTGAAATTACACAACAAAAATTATAATATAATGATCTTAAATTAGGAGCGTTTACTACTTTCGTTGTATTTGTGTTTGTGGACAATTTCGTTAAATGAATTACGTTTGGTTTAGTACTTCCCCATCTGAGTAAACAGCCCCCAATAAATAAATAAATAAATAACAACCAAACGGTTGCTGTGGCGTTGGTGACGTCACGGGACTGGACGTCCCGTGACGTGAGAGGAAGGAGGTCCGAGCCCGGTTGGCCGCCGCCGCCGGAAGTGAGCCGCTCCTCCGGCGTTGTTGTCGCCGAAGCGAACGTGAGCTCCGATGCTTTAGAGACGGCGACGATTCAACGCGGTTGTCTTTTCTCCACAGCGGACACGTCCCGAATGACGTCACCCGCGTCGCCGAACGTGACGCTGCTAGCCTGCCGCTGCTAGCCTGCCGCTGCTAATACGCTACCGCTGCTAGTGGGTTAGCTTAGCTGTGATGCTGCCGTTAGACAACAGAGCGACGAGTAGACGAAGGCGTGTTTCCGCTCGCATTGATGACTCTGCCTCTCTCCCTTGCGAGATGTTCCTCTCAACGAGGTGTTCCTCTGGTCCACAGTGAAGAGGCGAAATCCCAATGGTGACAACATGAAGATGGAATCTGCCGTGAAGCAGTGTTTGCTGCCCAGAGCCCAGAGAGGAGAGAAACCACACGGCGCGGACGGAGGACGGGATGAACGTGAGTTGGAGCCGGTGGGTGAGGAGGACTCTCCTGAAGAGGACACCGATGGAGGGGGTCCCAACATCCGCATCAAGGAGGAACCGCTTCCGCAGGACATCGGTGGGGGGCACACTGGAGACCCGCCCGGCTGTTCAGACACCAACCCAGACTCCCATACGCTCAGGGCAGATGTGGACCAGCTGCAGGGAGGCGTGAAGGAGGAGTGTGACTCCGACCAGCGGCCCGGTCCTCGGGTGACGGAGGTGGCCGTGAAGGAGGAGTGTGACTCCGACCAGCGGCCCGGTCCTCAGGTGACGGAGGCGGCCGTGAAGGAGGAGTGTGACTCCGACCAGCGGCCCGGTCCTCGGGTGACGGAGGCGGCCGTGAAGGAGGAGTGTGACTCCGACCAACGACCCGGTCCTCAGGTGACGGAGGCGGCCGTGAAGGAGGAGTGTGAGTCGTGGATTAAAGAAGAGCCGGACGAGCAGGAGGCAACGGGCACCTCTGAAGGAGATCATGGAGAGGAGGTCTGCACAGGTAGGGGCCGACCCTCTATCTGCAGTAGAAGAAGAGAAGAGTTCTTCTTCACATAGATCTCATTGATGCGACACATTTACTGTATTTGTTTCCCATACGTTTAAATACTTCTATATTGTCTGTGTACATAAGATCTTACTCTTCACCTCTTTGCTTTCTGCGTGTTTCTCTCTCCGACATAGAGTCGTCATGTGACTTCTATCCGTGTCCTCACTGCACGGTCTCCTTTACTGACCTGGACTTCTTGGAAAAGCACGTCAAGTGGGTCCATCAGAAACAGTATCTTGCCAATCTGAAAAAATGCCTTGCGAGCAGCACACTTCTGATCCCCAAACACACCTGCGCCGTCTGCAGCGGCACCTTCAAATCCAAAGTCCACCTGAGGGTGCACGCCCGCGAAGCCCACCCGGCCGCCCCGCCCCGCAGACTGCACCCCTGCCCGACCTGCGCGCGCAGCTTCCAGTACCTGAAGAACCTGAAGAATCACTGCCAGCGCTGGCACAGCATGTCCGTGGTCGCCGCGGGGGGGCACCTCAGCTGCGCCGACTGCGGGAAGAGCTTCAAATCCACCTGGGGCCAGGGGCCTCACTTGTGTCACGAGGCGGCCAACGCGGAGTCCGAGGACCAGCCGATATGCCTGGACGTTGGCGTGCAGTGCCAGGAGTGTGGCAAGAAGATGGGCACCCCGCAGAGCCTGCAGGACCACATGCGCACCCACACGGGCGACCGGCCCTTCGCCTGCAGGGACTGCGGCCGGAGGTTCGTGGAGCGCAGCGGCTGGCGGCAGCACGTGAAAATACACACGGGGGAGAAGCCCTTCAAATGTCAGGTGTGCGGCAAGGCCTTTCTGAGATCGCACCACCTCAAGTGCCACCTGACCACGCACTCCGGCAAGAAGGAGTATTCCTGCGCCGAGTGCGGGAAGGAGTTCGGGTTCAAGTCCAGTCTGGATCTCCACCTGCGGACTCACTCCGGTGAGAAGCCGTTCCCCTGCGGCGTGTGCGGGAAGAACTTTAACACCCAGAGGAACCTGAGGGTGCACAGCAAGCTGCACACCACGGAGAAGGCTCACCAGTGCGGGGAGTGCGGGCTGAAGATCGGAGATCTCGGGGCTTTGAAGATCCACCTGCGGACCCACACGGGGGAAAGGCCTTACCACTGCACGGTCTGCGGCAACAGGTTCATCCGCCTGGCGCACCTGCGAAACCACCAGCGCACCCACACCGGGGAGAAACCCTACAAGTGCGGCGACTGCGACAAGAGCTTCACCCAGTCGGGCGACCTGGTGAAGCACAAGAGGGTCCACTCGGGGGAAAAGCCCTACGAATGCCCCGACTGCCACAACCGCTACACCTCCTCCGGGGATCTGGGCAAGCACAGGAGGAGCCACAGCGACCTGCGGCCCTACGCCTGCCCGCAGTGCGGGAAAGGCTTCCGCTTGTCGGGCCATTTGAAAACGCACATGCTGACGCACACGGGGGAGAAGCCGTATTCCTGCCCCAACTGCCTCCGCAGGTTCGCCCGCTCCCACCACCTCTCTGGTCACATGGCCAGATGTCGCTGAGCGCCGGTGAGAGAGCCGCAAATAAAGGGTGGATGCCGCCGCGCAACGGGCGCTATAACGAATGTACCAACCGGCATCTGTTTGTGATTATTTAATGTTAGCATTTCTCCCCCTGCACAATGAAATATGTAATAATTTATTTGCTGAATGCATGAGCTCTGTGTGTGCTTGGTGGCCGAAGATTTTTTTTTTTTAATTTAATTTCCCATTAAATGGTGAATTGTGATTCCTTCCCATTAAACGTCTGACACTCTTCAGCTGTCGTTTGTTGCTCATGCGGCTCCTGATTCACTCGCTTAAGTTCACTCTTGTACCTGTGATGATAGAACTCAATCCACATTTGTTTTATAATGCATAATTGTTCTGATAATGGATCTCGCTCTGGAATATAGATTACAGGCGTAGACCAAAAATCTGAACGTGCGCTGTTGATGGAAACAGAGAAATCATCGTTTGTATGCTGCTCTATTCGTTTGCACGTTGTGTCCTGCAGAAGAGGAGCGAGGGGCGCGCCGACGGGACCGAGGCGCTCGTCTTAACAACCCACACACCATGTGACTACATTAACACATGACCTCATTAGATGTTCGTTCATACACACTGGTACGAATGAACAAAGCGAGAGAGGAAGCAACCGGGGAGGTGGAGGGATCTCACCTGTAAGTGAGTCCCAGAGGAGCAGAGAGAGTCTGAGGCCTGCAGGCTCGTACCTGCAGACACGGCGAGCCCGCCCACCTAATCTGAGCTAATCCGCCTCAGACCGCTGCTTCGCGCAACACCCTTCTGAGCTTATTTTGGACTAATTAAACTAGCAGCACAAATTCGCTTTCCAGGATTGGAATTCCTTTGATATTTCTAATTGATTATTTAACACGACTTTGATGTTTTAAGAAGTTACTTTGAGATGTTAAATTGACAGTTAGGGGATTAATTAGTTTTCTAGAGCTCAGTATTTGAATAGTTATTTGACGGATGCCGGGTTCATAAGCTTAGTCTGGATGTCCCGTTTGCTTGTTGAGGCCCTGGCAGAAGCCCCCATCGGTCATGACTACGGGGGGGTGGAGGGGAGGTGGAGGTCAGACCAGCGTCTGGACCCGCGTCCGTTCTCTGTTCCACCCGTCGTTTCCGCAGTGGAAGAAAAGCAGAAGGAGAAGCACCGTTTTCTTATTGGCTGGTGTCCTGACAGGAATATTAATCTGCATAACAATGTGACATGTGCAGCACGACATGCTAAATATACATGTTACACGTGTTTACTGAGATAAACCAGCAAAGCATTTCTGGTAATATGTGTTAGACATTTAAGGTGTCACGTGGTACTATAGTAGTTTTTGGGCTCGGGGACCAGATGACCTTCACTAATGTTACTAACTTCGAAATTGTAACATTGTAATTTCATTTTGTTTCTATTTTTTAATCCCTCCTTGTCGCTTGGATGAGGACATCTTCGCCTCCTTTCCTCCCCCAGGACGAGGCCCCTCAGCCGGACCCGCCTCGGTCAATTCGGGGGGAATTGCTCTATTATTTCTACGTCCGCAATTACGAGGACGGAGCGGATAACAAAGATGTATTTAAGAGTAAATAATATTGAGTGTACCTTTTGTCCGAAGCTGGAATCAATACTTCTTAAAGCGTGTCCATTTTTCATTTAGCCGCGTCATGTCTGTGCAGGTGGGGGTGGGGGGGGGCAGAGAGATGAATGGCTGCATTCTCTAATTCCCCCTGTTGCAGTTATCATAATTGTTGAACAAGCGCGGCTTTTAAAGATCGGCCTGGAGGAGACGAGGCCGCGCAAAGAAAGTTTAATAGATTTGGAAAATTGAGATTGATTGCAAAGCAGCCGTTTTTCGGACAAACATGATCCGGGGACGGGGTACCGGGTGGGGGGGGGGGGGGAGGGGTCTGGGGACGCATCCGGACAGGATAGAGGGGTTGCAGCCTGCACCGGCTCGCCGGGTCCTTCCCAGCTCGAGGCCTGCAGCGGTGCAGAGACCCCCCCCCCCCCCCCCCCCCCCCCCCGGCAGCAGTTCCTCTCTGGAGGCACCAGGGGGAAACGGATAGCTGTGGAAACGACGCTTCGGGGATCAGGGGAGCTGTGGAAACGTCTCTCGCCCAGAAGTTTGGACAGTTTTCTTCGCAGGAGAAAGTGTGCAGAATCCCTTCTCTTTCTTCTCTGCTCTGTGGAGCTTCGCATCACTCCGTCTCATCCATCATTAACAGGGTTGGTTCCAGCTAACAAAGCTCCCTGTGCGAGACCTTTGACCCCGTCATTTGTCTCTGCACGGTGGCTTTTACAACAGTGATAGACGGCGGTGATTCACCCAGAGTGCATTTGTTCCCGCACGTTTTGATGGCGACCATTGTTTTCACATTCGGTGCATTCTGGCTCTTCTGTGCTCCTCAGAAATGTTGCCCACAGCCAATTTTCGCCTTTCCCCTGTCCAATTTTCCCTAATATTCAGATGATTGTGGCATGATGCGTTCCTTCCCTTCTGTCAGCGTTTGGCTCTTTTCCTCCTGCTCCTATTTTCCCCTGATTCTCTTCCACTCTCCTTCTTGGATTCTGTCGTACAGCCACATTATGGGAATGTTTGCTGTGACACAATCGGCTCTGGTACGGATGCTCTCCTGCAAATCATCCTCAAATCCAAACATGAAACCCAAACATTTATTTATCCCGTCTCTGTCGCGGAAACAAATGGCCGAGACGTTTCCAATCCGCCCCCCTTGACAGACAGCGGCTCGCCTTTCAGGAGAATCGAATTACTTACATATTGAATCTTATAAAAGTCCAGTTGAGGGCATTTTCTTTTGGTGATGTAATTTGGGCTGTCCAATTCTCCGTGTGTTTACCGGCTATATTTTCGTCAATTTGGCAGAGCGGCGCGTTTTGTGCGTTGGCGCCGGGTGTCACCTCTGTGGTCACGCTGCGGCGCTTTTGGTGTCGGCTGGCCTCGGAGGTCAGCGCGTGGGAAGAGACGCCGGCTCTGCGGGGCTTCGCTGCGGCTCCCGGGGCCCGTCCCTCCGGGGCTCCGGCGGGACGGGCCCACATCCACTCTTCTTATTCATGACGGGGGCAACGCACGGGTCAAAACACACCGTTTGACTCCCCGCAAACCCACTGGTGTGTGTGCGCGTGTGTGTGGGCGTAGATGAAACCGGGTGTTTTGTGGGGCCTTTGGTAAGCTGCAGCCGGCAGCGCCTCCTGCTTCTCTCCCTCTCCGGTCCAAATGTGCCTAAAAGCATCGCTCGCACAAAGGGAGGAGAGAGAGAGAAAAAGAAAAACGCCATTAAATTGTGTTGCATTGAGTGCTGAGAGTGGGCTGCCGAGTCGCACATAAAGGGGGAAGGAGAGACGCTGTTTATTCCCTATTAGTATCACCGCGTTGACAGCTTGGTCAAGAGGTGAGGAAGACTTCTCTCCCTCCCAACTGCCTCTAATGTTCGCACTGAGAAGCTACGCTACGCTGCTGTCGCCTCGACCGCGGCCCCCTTCCTCCTTTTATCCCCCCCCCCGTAACCCGGCGTCTCCTTCGTGCGGGGATAGAGATGTGGAGGGCGAGAGGGACTGACAGTGTGCGCTGGCCTGCTCAGTAAATATGAACCTCACCGAGCAGACAGACCCATTCATCACAGGCGAAAGAGAGGCGGCGGAGGGGAGGTGGGGGGGAGTCGGAGGGGGTACAGAAAGGACTAAGAGAAATGTCCAAAAGACCTCGGCAGGAGGAGGACGAAGAGAGGTGGGAGGGAAAAGGAAGCGGACGGAAAGAGGATGAGGGGAAAGGAAAGTGTACTGGGTGAAAGGAGTGGGAGGACGAGATAACGGGCTGGGACGGGGGATTGAAGGATGAATACGGGATGGGGGGAGAAAAACCTCCAGCACGGGAAGACTAAAGGCGAAACATCGGGGGACGGTTTATACTTCGTCGCAGAGACCTGGTGCGTGATCGCTTCCCTCAAGCTCCTCGTCGTGGGAGCAACGCCGGTTTCGCTGCCCCTCAGAAGCTCGCGTCTCACGCCGACCTACGATTTTAACCCTGAACAACAGGATCTGGAGGTTGAGAACCTCACGAAACCTCCCTGAAGGCATTCCCTGTAGTTCATTCTGTACATTCATTCATTCGTGTTCATTTTGGCTATTCAAAGGATACTGCGATATGGTGAGCGTGCATGCACCCAGGTGGGATCGGCTCTGAAGGGACTGGATAATAAAGGAAGAGGTGATCCGGTGCAACCGTTTCAGTGATGTTTCTTGGAGCTTCTTATAAACTTGTAGTCCAGTTCTCTGATATCTACCAAACACCAATGAAAGCCGGTCTACTTCTGTCCAGTCCTTCAAACATTGGTTAGAAGTTCTCCCAACATGCGGCCTCTTAAAAGCGTCCCTTGGATTGGACTCTCATCTGCGTCGGAGGCCTGACCGCTCCCCAATGCGTCCCGAGACAATAACCACAAGAAAGTATTCGTCTAAAGTCCCAGAGTTCTTTGCCCTTTCCGGTCCATGTCCTCGAATTTCCAACAACTTCTCCCCCGTTGGCTCCCGCCCCGAGACACCTCCCTCCCATCTCTTCCCCCTCGGCAGAGAGACGGGGGGGGGGGGGAGAGGGAAGATGATGTGTGACAGATGCCACATTTCGACTTTGTGTCAGGGAGATTAATATTGACACGGTGTGTTTCTTGCCGGGGGCTCGTTGGCCGCGCGTGTGTTGGGCTTTGATTTCATTATCCGCCGCTCGGCCCGCGTCTTCTTTTTCTCAAGAATCAGACAATAACAGATGTGGCGACCGAAATAGAGACGAGTGAACGGGTCGCATCGCCGGGTGGGTCGGCCATCAGTCCTGTTTGCCGTGGAAGTGCGAACCCCCCCCCCCGGGGACACCCGCAGACCCTTCAATTGATCAAGCCCTTCAGTGCGGCGCCACACACGAAGGGAAACGTGTCGGTTGGTTAACAGAAGGCTGCTCGTACTCTACAGTTCTTTGACACGTTTCAATATATGTTATAATTTCAGCTCCACTTACTGGGATTTAACTACCAGGTGCTCTGGTGGTGTAATAGTACAGCATATACAATATGAATCTGGCTCTTCTCGAACCGGATAGAAGGAGGATCTTCCGTAAATAAGCATTTGTGATGAGATTCTTCAGGTGTCTAAAGCTGTTTTTCGTGGCAGAAACCAGAAAACGTCTCATTTTAGTTTTGTCTCCCCCCCAAAAACCAGAAGACGACTTGGTGTGTTTGTTGAGGCAGCGTAAAACGAGCCAAGCGGGACGTTCTGATGTTTGACGGGCTCTCTGGGGGACAAACTACCTGAAGGTGGAACTGTTTCTAAATGACCTTTCGCCTGAGGGATGCATTTTATTCACCAACGAATTAAAACATTTCCCTTTTTTGATGAGAGAATTTCAGCAGGCGATTTTGTCGTTGTGTAATAAGTTCTCTGGATTCTTTGAGCGCACAAAG
This sequence comes from Gasterosteus aculeatus, assembly GCF_964276395.1. Classification (NCBI taxonomy): domain Eukaryota; kingdom Metazoa; phylum Chordata; class Actinopteri; order Perciformes; family Gasterosteidae; genus Gasterosteus; species Gasterosteus aculeatus. Next base: position 1,638,029 of record NC_135707.1, read on the forward strand.
CGGTTCTTTTCAAGTCAAAGTTTGAATGCGAGACTTTGCCTAAAATGTCATTGTGGTCTTTGTACTAATTGTGAACTCTTGTGGTCTTGCTGGTTTTGTAACAGTCTAGAAGCATCACATCGGAATGTGGCACCTTCCCACCAGAGACCTCCGGTGTGCCGAATTGGAGGGGAAAGTCGTGTTTGAGTGGAGCGCTTTGGTTTCGGGTCTTCCTCAGCGCTCATGTGTCGTATCAACTACATGCTGTTCGATTTGACGGAGCAATCGAACCGAATCGCTTCAAATGTCGATGCCCGTTGTTGATTCCGGCGATCTGCGAGTGGCTTCCGTGTCTCCCGGGCCGAAGCTCGCCGGCCTTCACCGCCGACTCGTAAGCCTCTGAGAACTTTCTGAGACGCTTATCGGAACATTTCTGAGGTGGATGCAAGAGATGGATCCTACAGCTTCCTGATTTGGTAATTTCAAAGCGTGGGGCTTGCTGTTAGTGGGGGAATAAAATCAATAGGCCCCTCTGGAGAGGAGTATCGCTCGTAGTCCTGTGTTATGAGAGAGGATTCGAAGCAGGAAACGCAGCCGACGGAGGAGGAAATAAGGAGGAGCGAAGCCGCTTCAGCGAATAAACAAATAGAAAGCAAAGCAGGAGAGAGAACGCAAGAAGGAGACAAGAGACCAATGGGGGAAACAGTTGTCGCCAGAGACTTTTATTGGCTGCCCCCCCCCTCCCTCTTCTGTCCACGTGACCACCATAGAAATCCACAGAGAGAGAGAGAGAGAGAGAGAGCAGTGAGGGTAGAGAGAGAGAGAGAGAAATGAGAAAATAAATGACTGTGGAAAGATATGACGATAGGCTACACGCGCCTTTAAATCTAAAAGGGAATTCGCGACACACTCGACCAATTTGTCACCGTGCTTTTTGCCTCTTTTCATTTCTTTTTTGCTACTCCCCCCCCCCCCCCCTATTATTTTTCACCCCTTCAATACCCCGATGCCCCTAATTTACCCCACTTTCCCAGCGCAGGCCCGGCCGATGGGCACGTCCCTCGCTATCTGCACGTTGTGCAGCTGTCTGAGGATCTGGAATCTTCCTCCTTCTGCCTCGGCGTGGAACGCACCTGTCATAGGAGGTGTTTCCCCCTCGTGTCCAGGTCTTTATGTATCGGTTTGTAATTCACGACAAATCCATAAATCCGTCCACCTCAGCTGCTCTTTCAATCGGTCTCCCTTCATCTGTAACTACAATCAGATGCGTTCCTCCTCCTCCTCCTCCTCCTCCTCCTCCTCTGCAAACACGGGTCCATCACAATCTGAGAGAAAGGAGGAAATGAGATGCATTGTGAAAAAAAGAAAGAAGAAAAAAGAATGAACGCGCCCGCGGTAAAGGATGTCTGGAAAATAGGTGGAAGAATGGAATGGAGAAAAGAAAGAAAACGCAGACTTAAAGTATACCCCCCTCTCTTTTATTTAATTTAGACGCCAGGCGAAAATCGATCCTGCCATTCGATACGCAATCCGAATCAAGGCGAATTAAGCGGGCGGAAATTAACTCTGAAAATATTTTTGATGGAGTGGCTTGTAGTCTCTCGGCCAAATGGACTGCAAAGTGGAACAAATGACAGGGGCCTAGTGGTGGAGACAGCGCCGCTCCATCTTCCATTAGGCCGTAATGGGATAGGTCCAGCCCCCTAGCTCGACTCGGCTGCATTAATCAAAACAGCCGCTATATGAAGATTTATGGTTCTCCACTCCAGCGAAGCCAGTTCTCGGTGTGTATGTTTGAAGGAGGGGGTCGGAGTGCCTCCCCCCCCCCCTTTGCCTCCCTCTCTCTCCCTCTACTTCTCTCCCTCTACCCCCTCACCATCCATCCTATAGGCTTCGCCCCTACCTGTGGGCCTCTATACAACTAGCGCCTTTACACACACGCGACACCTTCTCATCTTCTCTTTTTTTTTTTTGTCAACAGTCTTCTGTTGACTCGGTAATACAGCTGTAGTATCTGGTCTACATGGACGCGGTGAGTGGTGAAGTGAAGAGGCTCTACATGACCTTCAGCCACATAAATATAAAGTTGCATAACCCTCCTGAAAAGAGCTTTATTTTATATATGAGTCCACATGACTTGATGTCTTAAGGCCAATCGATTCATTTCCAGATGAAATGTATCGGCCACACTGCAACAACAAGAACTGTGTCTTGATGTTTCGTATTTTTTTGCGAAAGGTTTTCGTCTGCGGCTTCTTCTCCTCTCTCGACCTCCGAGCCGTATCGCCTCCCCGTGGTCTCCTCCCACCCGCCAAACACAGACCGACCGGGCCTCCTCCGCCGTCCATCGGTGAGCCTTCAGACCGCGGCAGCCCATTAGGAGCAGGGACGGGTGAGCGGGCCGCCGCTGTGACGAGCCGGAGGGACGGACGGACGGACGGGGGGGAGGGACGGAGAAGAGTGGGGCGGCTCGGCGAGATTAAACCTGGGATCCATCCAAAAAAAACTTCAGCCTGAGTTGTGGTGAGATCGGACTGATCGGACCGACTTCTGTGTGCGGGTGGATGAACTCCACCTCATTCACACACGGCTCTCTCCACCCTGAACCTCTGCATCTTGTCTCCTCCATCTCGCTCCCTCTTATTGCACTTCACACTCATTCCCCGTCCCGCGGCCTCTAACTCTCCCATGCGGATAAGCAAAGCAGCACTGAGACATCTCTATATCCGTCTTTCCATCTCTCCTTTCCTCACCGCTTCCCCCCTTTCCCTTTCTTCTCCCTCCTCTCCTTGTGAGCAAAGGGGAAGCTCGCTGCCAGTTTCAGTCTGCCAAAGGGTTTATTTAAATTAGAAACGCTCCAATCTCCTCACTCCCCCCTTTCCATTCGCGCGCTCTCGCTCGCTCTCTCTCTCTCTACCGTATTTGCTTTCTTACCTCTTTCGCTTGGACGAGGGTGACTCCCGCCTTTCCTCGCTCACGGCCTCTGGGGTCCCGTCACTGCCAGGCAACTTTGTTTCGTAGATGGAAGTGGGGGGAAAGCGAGGGTGGAAGGAGAGAGGAAACGAGGCAGAGGAAGTGCAGAGGTGGGAGAGTGGGAGTTGGACAGGGGTCAGGGGAGACCTGTTAGCTGGTGTCCTTCAGTTCCTTCTTCCTCTCATGGCTCATTCCTCCCAGATTAGGACCTGTGACTGGCGTTAGGCTTCCTCACCTGGCTTTGGATCTTCTTATCTCACAGCAACGCGATTACCTTTACTTTTCCATTAACGCGCTCAGATCTTGTCTCTCCTCGTCTCACCCGCTCGCTGTTTGTCCCCCCAATCACGGCCTCGCACCTCCCGCCCCGCCAGGGAAGGGTCAGTCATCACGCCTAATCATCCCCCCTTTTTACACCGACCCACCTCCCCAATAACTCTTCTATACTTCCCTCCTCGGGCTATAATCCCCCCCCACCCCGTCTCCCCTCCTCCTCACCCATTAACACGCAATTATTTTGGGGGGCTGACACGGGCAAGGGGGAGGAAACGAGGTGTGGAGAACACGGAGCGACTGTGTCTCTAATGGCTGAGTGACACCAGACGAGCTCATAGATCATGGAGATTATTAATACCACTGTTAAACACCCCGTTCGGGCTTCGCCTCCACCCGCACGCGCAGACACACAAAGCGGCCGCGCGTTTGCAGACCCCCATCGTATCTCATTCCCGGCACACATCTTCATGCGAGCTGTCATTCACGCTTGGTAAGTCGGCACCAATTTCATTTGAGTCATTTAAACAATGGCGGGTGCTCATTACGCCGCGTGGTTGAGGGGTAGGATCATATTTACAATTACAAGTCTCGTTGGCAGCGCAGGCTATTATTCAGCGGCTCATTTCCTCGTGACTCGCCTCCTGCAATATTTCTAATGACTTGCGATTCCAGGTTTGATCCGATTATCGTGAGGTGGGAGACTCTCTGTGACTTGCCGGTAACGACCAGGGAAATGTGGCCTTTGCATGGCGTCTGGGGCCCATCCAGGGAGAGCGGATCGAACGGCAGGCCACCCCCCCCCCCCCCCCCCCCCGTGTGTGTGTGTGTGTGTGTGCGTGTGCGTGTGCATCAATGACCTGTCCGTTTAACCGTTGGGGTTCTGGGGAGAAGACAGGGGGAGCCGGGCGTCCCCGGAGAGCAGGGTCTGGGGAAATCACACTCTCACTTTCCCCAAACAACCTGGAGGCTGCATGGCAGCTGGCAGCAGCCAATACACGCACACACGCACACACACACACACACACACACACTCTCCCGGTGTCCTAGTTTATATGCAAAGAGACTCTTAAACACACTCAATGGCCTGCGTAAATATTCCGAATGCGGCGAGAATCACACAGAGCTCCTATAAACAGCCACATGATCTCTCAGCGACGTTACAAAGGACCCAATATCAGCTGGTTCTGTGGAGCGCCGAAGTCACTTCTTCTTCCAACATTGCAAAGCTCCTGTTGAAGTAACCCGCCAATGACAAAGGGAGTTTGAAGTCAAAGGTAAAAGCTTACTTTAGTTTTCCTCTGCTTCATTAGCTGATCGCAGTGAGCGCTGCCAGTGCCAGCTCATTGATTCCTTAACTAATCACTCTAATTAAAATGCCTTTTATTCATTCGATGGCTCACATAGCAGCCTATCGCTCGCGTTTAATCATCAATTGCCACACAAATATACAGATATTTCCCATCAACAATTTCCGTGGTTGGCCTGCTGCTTCATGCAAAGACATTCTACACTTGATCACCAAAAGTTACTCACACTTTAATTGAGCTCCACGATGCTCGTTCAGATGTCCTGAGCTGCCGGGCGGACTGTTCCCTAAAATATCCTTTGTCACCTGAGGAAATTGGTTTCCTGTTTATGCTGCATGTTATAAATGGGTCTCTTTGTCTGTGAATGATTCGTGCAGAAAGAATTTACACCCTCATTATTTGGAGAAATTAGAAGAGAGGAGTCGTTAAATAATTTAAAAAAAAATGCTGCCAAAGAATTATACATTGTCCCACTCTGTCTTATTTTGATGGATGTCTGTTTATGACTCGTTCCGCCTAGGAATTCCTACAACATTTCTTTCCTGATAATTTATCAATTTATCAGCAGAGATTTCTATGTTAATTTCCTCGAGCCCTCCGCCTGAAATAAAGTATCTCACTCCCAAATGATCTCGAACTAATTAAGCAAGCGTTAATTAAAAATTTGAGAGAGGATGAACGTGGTAGAATTGTTATGGAAACGTTGAAGTTAATCAAGCTTTCGCATTATTGATAACATCCTTAGAACAGTGATCGATCGGGAAGACATTAAGTGGCAAAATAAAACCGCCGCATTCAGATTTGACGGGGTGTGTGTGCGTGTGTGTGCGTGTGTGTGTGCGTGTGTGTGTGTGTGGCAAAAAACAATTAGGTCCATAATACATAATATTAGTCCTCTTGACAAATAGGATATATTTTGTGTCATTCCAAACCTGCCTGTGTGCACGTGCGAGTCTGCCGGTGTGGGGGGGAGGGGGGGGGGGGGTCTCTTTATCACACCAACAACATTAATCACATGTATGCGTTCGGATTGCATTGTAAACTCCTAGAGACCGAGATATTGACGTCTGTTGATATGAATATTTCCCCTCTTTGCGCGGCTTTAGCCTATTTTAGTAGCGGCTTGTCTTTACGTGCACCCCCCCCCCCCCCCCCCCCCCTTGCCCCCCCACCCCACTGCACGTCTGTTTACGCGGGTGTCAGAGCCCGTGTGGCGTGTACTTACAAGGCGCTTCATCATCCCACCAGCGATAGGAGCAATTCACCCATAAAGTGGGTCTTTCGCCCATAAATAATATTCAAGTCGCTCTATTGTTAAGTGAAAAGTTGACTGGTGTTTGATTTTTTTCCCCTTCTTTTTTTTTTCTTCTTCTTTTCCGCGGCGACCTCGGGTTAGGACTCATACATCACGGGATGACAGCTATAGAAAGGCCCTAAATTAGCAACTAAATCGAATATTGATCAGCTATGTGCGGCCCTGCGAGTCGCGCCTCCTTGCCGTTTTTTTCCGGAGAGAAAAAGAGAAGAGAAGAGGGGAGGGGGGGGGGGGTAGAGGGGGAGGAGGGGGACGGTGAAAGGTGCTTCTCTCTCTCTCTCTCTCTCTCTCTCTCTCTCTCTCTCTCTCCCCGTCTCACTCTTTGAGTTCAAGTGTTTGTCTGGGTGTGTGTGTGTGTGTGTGTTGAAATTGGATGTTTGTTTGTTAGACGCCAGTATGTTGTTTGTTTCCCGTCCGTAAGCCAATGAGACCGCGTACTAATCGGTGCCTCTCTCGAGGTCTAAGCAGACCGCACATGCGTTCCTGCCACGCTTTGGCTGTCCGTCCGTCCGGGTCACTTGGAACCGTCCCGCGCGCCCCCGTCCCTCCGCGCGCATCGCTCGCGGGTGTTTGCGCAGAGCTCACGTGAAGGCCCTCATTACGCGCGCGAACCATTGGCTCGTGTTTACGGATCACGGGCCGTGTTGGCGCTGTTGCATCGACTCGCTCCTTATCCCCGCTGCTGGCGCGAGTGGGAGGTCGGCGGCGCGCGCACGCTCTCGCAGCGGGGACGTGTTTGACGAAACGATCGAGGGGTCTCTCGCTTTCTCTCCCGGGAAGCGTTGTGCGTCCGGGCGGCGGTGAACCAAGCTCAAGGCCGGGGAGGGTAGGGGGGAGGGGGGGGGGGAGTGGGTGGTCAAGGTGGCGCCGGGTCAGTGAGATTAACCCCGCCGTGCTCAACAACAAAGGGCCGGATCGTCGGGTGCCGAAGTCTGGATCAGAGTATCGGGTGTAGCACAAGTGGGGCGTAAAACCGGGATGAGCAGTGGATTACAGCGGACTAGTCGCAGAGGATCCTTTCAGTCCATTAATGGCTCCTAACGGGCCTAAGTGGTGCCTTCCCGCTTTTGAGATTTTGACTTTAGTTATATTCTATATTTCGCCTCCTTTTTGATGCTATTTAGTGGATGACTACATGTAAAGGTGGTTGCGGTGGAGCTAAATTATTCTATAATACATCACATTTACTATTTTATTGCAAGATATTTGGCGGTATAAAGAAAGACGGGTGAAAAGGTCAAAACATTGGCACACATGAAGTGGTCGGAGTTTGGATGTGGTGTGCAGGATGTCTCTGTGGAAGCTGGGGGGCGTGGGCGAGGGGGGGGGGGGCGTGGCCGGGGAGGAGTCTTGGCCTCGCTGTCCGAGGTGCTGAGCGGAGCCTCGGCCCCACGTGCTCAGGCCGGGACGTCTGCTCTCCAAGGTGCTGAAACCATCAGGGTGGCACCCAAACTCATTTGTTCACAGATAAATTTTCCTAATTATATATATATATATATTTATATTAGCTAATTTGGCCTACCAGTATTTGTCATGTCAAGCACATATTCCCAATTGACAAATTTGTCATCTGGTCTCATGGGATTTAGTATTAAAACGTGCTTTGATACAGATCACATCATGTTTATTGACCTACTGTAAAATCAAGAAGGCTGAACCGCTCATCGACACCGTCAGGCTGTGATGTGCGTCTCTTTGTGACGGCGTGGAGAGAGCGTAAGTGTAACTATTATTAAGTATCCTAATCAAACCGGAAGGCGGTGCGGTTACGGAGGTGGATGAAGTTCTGTTCATCAGAGAGACGACGCGCACCCCTCCTTCCTTCACGCGCCTCTCGGGCTACTAGCAGCTCTCCAGAACTCTGCCTCAGGACATTCCGGGAACCATCTGTTTCCGGCAGAGCGCCGGGCGCGCAGGAAGCGAGGCTCACCAATTTACGAGGAAAGGTGGTTGTCTGCCAATGTGCTTGGTTGTGAAATATCGCCCTCCCCCCCCTCTTTCGCTCGCATTCCTGTCTGCCGCGTCGGAGACGGCGGAAAATAAAGTGTTGCAGAACAGAACGGAAGAACGAACTAATAATTCTGCAGAGGGAGACGCCGTCAGATTAATGTCAGTGATCACTGAGGAAGGGACCAGGAAACGGGTTGTGGTTCCCCTCACCTGTTTAATTCATCACAATACACAATTAATGGAAGTTTGGTCTGTAAACACATAACAGGTGTTCAGCCAAGTGTGTGAGAGGAGCGGGGGTGGGGGGGGAGGTGGAGATGGTTGGTGTCAAGGTAAACTGGCAGAGAGACAAACCAATCTCCACCTCTCTGATGAGAAGAGCCCAGGGCGTCTGCAAAGACTGTAATACTTCACCGTGAGAAGGATGCGATCCTTCCGTCTTTCTACTTCTAGCTGTTATCAAATTTAGATTTCCTGACGGCTTTGTTTCCTTTTAGTTATTTATATTCCATTTTCGGGGGAATATGACGGGCGCTTTGGTTTAAAGAGTATCGTCTTTGGCGGGATGATGCTGTCGGTGCGTCGTTCAATCTGGAAATATGATGAAATCTCCACTAGCTCTAGGAGGAGGGGAGGGGGGGGCGACGGGGCCTGTGGATGCGTCACCTGACACAACCACCCGAGATGTGTCCCAGCCAGGTAAGAGACGGGAAGACGTCTCTGTGTCCAGGACACAATCTTCCCCTTTTTGATTCAGTTCACTTTTATTTTCATAAAGCACATGTACATGTATTATAGAGGGCTGCACAGATGATCATATGTATTGGTATACCTGTAGACATTTAAAAGCATTCAGAACACCATCTGAAAGACGATAATTTAGAGAATAATGCAAATTGTTGATGCACAAATTGGAATAAGTCGTTGTTACAGTTACTGACTTGCAGCAGGTTCTCTTTGAGCTTTGAAAGCAGATTGTCAAGAGTTAATCTTTAAATACCTTTATCACAAAAAACAACTGTGTACAATGTTACATTCAATACCAATTAACAGCATCGTAACCTTGGAAGAGACCTGGCAATTATCGCTTGGATCTGTGAGTTTCCAAATTAACATAAAGCAAGCAGAGCTTATTATTGTTATTGCACTACGGTTTTTCTTATAGTAAGTTAGTTGTGTGACGTATCAGTCAACAAATCGGCAAAGGTATCTTCAGAGGAAAAGTATGAACACATGTAACCCACACGAGGTCATCAGAGGACGTCCACCGGGTAAAATGACCAAGCAGCCAAACAGTCGTCCTCTCCAAACCCTCTGCTGTGCACGTTTCTCTCTGCCATATCGCAGAGTCTCGGAGAAGAATGTTATCACATTTGGAGAGTGATATTGATTAATGAGAACCTTTTTGTCACACACCGAGGCTCCGGGAGGCTGATCGCTGAAGATCAAAACAAAGGAGAGCGAGAGAGAGAGAGGAAGAGGTAAGAGCAAACAAGAGGAACAATCAACCGACAATGGTTGGACAGTGTTGTTATCCAGAACATGAGAGAAACAAAGAGGGGGGGGGGGGGTCCTACAAAGTAAAACAGAAAAGTACCACAGAGCAGGATGGAAACAGATAGATAGAGAAGGAAAGAAAGGAGGAATAGGAGATAATTGCATTAGAAAGAAGAGAGGCCCAAAAGGAAGGAAATGATTAGAGAAGAAGGGGCTGATATCCGATAGAGAGATGGAGCGCTGGAGGAGGGGATGGGCGGGAGAGGAGGGCTCACTTACCGCCCGCCGTTCAATATATCCTGACACTCTTTCTCTGTGTCAATACACAAACCCACGCTGTGTGTGTGTGTGTCTGTGTGTGTGTGCGTGTGTGTGTGTCTAGCCTCCTTTCTCCCTCGTCCCATCCGCGATCTCAAAGGAACGTCCATGTCGATCCCACTCATTCCACGCGTCGCCGTTCCTCTTGAACTTCCATGTTGTCTTCTCTAAATGTTCTTGTTTACATTTATTTTCTCGTGTTTCCCACTAAACAATAGTTTGATGTGCGAGTCTAGTTTGGTCGTTCCGACGCCGTCCTTGAAATACAAACTTCTTTCTTTTCATATCTCTTTGTTCCTCCGCCATGTGCTTTTTCCTCGTTCACCTTGTATTTATCTCGCCTCAAAGTTACACTATCTCGCCGAATATCTGCCTCGCCTCGCCTCGCCATCTATCACCCGCCTTCTCCCGCTTCTCCTCCCTGCCTCCCTCTTTCCCGGCGGCCTGCCTTTTGTCATTGACCCCTGCCCTGGGTGTCTGGGCATTGACTGGCTCTCTCCGTGTCACTGGAGCTCCCTGTCAATACTTACCAGGTTTGGCCACCCTGCGTGCTGTGGTCAGAGAGTGGGGGAGAGAGGGAGACACACGAGACACCAACGCCAGGGCGGGTGCAGCAAAGCGGGACGGAGGGAGGCGGGAAGCAGCCGGTCAGCGACCTCGCGAGGTGTTTGGCGCGTGAGCTCGAGCTCAGCGGCAGACGTCAGGTTTAAGTCATGACGCGGCACATGAGGGGACCATCAACCTCAAGAAAACGCTTTAAATGACATCTCATGATCCACCAATGAACAATGGCTGAAGAGCAATTAACGAAGAAATGAAAGAGGCTGTCATGTTGTGCACAAACTTCATAAACGTCTAACTGGAGCAGGAAAAGCATCGACTCTGTGAATCCTCGTGTTCCAATT